>NW_027361712.1:35352500-35641437 GCF_039654945.1 Dendrobates tinctorius | reverse complement strand
CCCCCTAAC
Source organism: Dendrobates tinctorius (assembly GCF_039654945.1). Lineage (NCBI taxonomy): Eukaryota > Metazoa > Chordata > Amphibia > Anura > Dendrobatidae > Dendrobates > Dendrobates tinctorius. Next base: position 35,641,428 of record NW_027361712.1, on the reverse strand, counting down.
TAGGCGACACTCGGACGGAGTGTTGGCCCAATAGCTAGGCGACACTTGGACGGAGTGTGGGCCCCCTAGCAAGGCGACACTCGGACGGAGTGTGGGCCCCCTAGCTAGGCAACACTCGGACGGCGTGTGGGCCCCCTAGCGAGGCGACACTCGGACGGAGTGTGGGCCCCCTAACTAGGCGACACTCGGACGGAGTGTTGGCCCAATAAGCTAGGCGACACTCGGACGGAGTGTGGGCCCCCTAGCTAGGCGACACTCGGACGGAGTGTGGGCCCCCTAGCTAGGTGACACTCGGACTGAGTGTGGGCCCCCTAGCTAGGCGACACTCTGACGGAGAGTGGGCCCCCTTGCTAGGCGACATTCTGACGGAGTGTGGGCCCCCTAGCTAGGCGACACTCGGACGGAGTGTGGGCCCCCTAGATAGGCGAAACTTGGACAGAGTGTGGGCACCCTAGCTAGGCGACACTCGGACGGAGTGTGGGCCCCCCTAGCTAGGCGACACTCGGACAGAGTGTGGGCCCCCTAGCTAGGCGACACTCTGACGGAGTGTGGGCCCCCTAGCTAGGCGACACTCGGACGGAGTGTGGGCCCCCTAGCTAGGCGACACTCTGACGGAGTGTGGGCCCCCTAGCTAGGCGACACTCGGACGGAGTGTGGGCCCCCTATCTAGGCGACTCTCGGACGGAGTGTGTGCCCCCTAGCTAGGCGACACTCGAACGGAGTGTGGTCCCCCCTAGCTAGGCGACACTCGAACGGAGTGTGGGCCCCCTAGCTAGGCGACACTCGAACGGAGTGTGGGCCCCCTAGCTAGGCGACACTCTGGCGGAGTGTGGGCCCCCTAGCTTTGCGACACTCGGACGGAGTGTGGGCCCCCTATCTAGGCGACTCTCGAACGGAGTGTGGGCCCCCTTGCTAGGCGACACTCGGACGAAGTGTGGGCCCCCTAGCTAGGCGACACTCTGATGGTTTGTGGGCCCCCTTGCTAGGCAACACTCGGACGGAGTGTGGGCCCCCTAGCTAGGCGACATTCTGACGGAGTGTGGGCCCCCTAGCTAGGCGACACTCGATCGGAGTGTGGGCCCCCTAGCTAGGTGACACTCGGACGGAGTGTGGGCCCCCCTAACTAGGCGACACTCGGACGGAGTGTGGGCCCAATAGCTAGGCGACACTCGGACGGAGTGTGGGCCCCCTAGCTAGGCGACACTCGGACGGAGTGTGGGTCCCTTAGCTAGGCGACACTTGGACGGGAGTGTGGGCCCCTAGCTAGGCGACACTCGGACGGAGTGTTGGCCCCCTAGCTAGGAGACATTCGGACGGAGAGTGGGCCCCCTAGCTAGGAGACACTCTGACGGAGTGTGGGCCCCCTAGCTAGGAGACACTCTGACGGAGTGTGGGCCCCCTAGCTAGGCGACACTCTGACGGAGTGTGGGCCCCCTAGCTAGGCGACACTCGGACGGAGTGTGGGCCCCCTAGCTAGGCGACACTCGGGACGGAGTGTGGGCCCCCTAGTTAGGCGACACTCGGACGGAGTGTGGGCCCCCTAGCTAGGCGACACTCGGACGGAGTGTGGGCCCAATAGCTAGGCGACACTCAGACGGAGTGTGGGCCCCCTAGCTAGGCGACACTCGGACGGAGTGTGGGCCCCCTAGCTAGACGACACTTTGACGGAGTGTGGGCCCCCTTGCTAGGCGACACTCGGACGGAGTGTGGGCCCCCTAGCTAGGTGACACTCTGATGGAGTGTGGGCCCCCTTGCTAGGCGACATTCTGACGGAGTGTGGGCCCCCTAGCTAGGCGACACTCGTTCGGAGAGTGGGCCCCCTAGCTAGGCGACACTCGGACGGAGTGTGGGCCCCCTAACTAGGCGACACTCGGACTGAGTGTGGGCCCCTTAGCTAGGCGACACTCGAACGGAGTGTGGGCCCCCTAGCTAGGCGACACTCGGACGGAGTGTGGGCCCCCTAGCTAGGAGACACTCGGACGGAGAGTGGGCCCCCTTGCTAGGCGACACTCTGACGGAGTGTGGGCCCCCTAGCTAGGCGACACTCGGACGGAGTGTGGGCCCCCTTGCTAGGCGACACTCGACGGAGTGTGGGCCCCCTAGCTAGGCGACACTCTGACGGAGTGTGGGCCCCCTAGCTAGGCGACACTCGGACGGAGTGTGGGCCCCCTAGCTAGGCGACACTCGGACGGAGTGTGGGCCCAATAGCTAGGCGACACTCGGACGGAGTGTGGGCCCAATAGCTAGGCGGACACTCGGACAGAGTGTGGGCCCCGTTGCTAGGCGACACTCGGAAGGATTGTGGGCCCCCTAGCTAGGCGACACTCGGTCGGAGTGTGGGCCCCCTAGCTAGGCGACACTTGGACGGAGTGTGGGCCCCCTATTTAGGCGACACTCGGACGGAGTGTGGGCCCCCTAGCTAGGCGACACTCGGACGGAGTGTGGACACCCTAGCTAGGCGACACTCGGACGGAGTGTGGGCCCCCTAGCTAGGCGACACTCGGACGGCGTGTGGGCCCCCTAGCTAGGCGACACTCGGACGGAGTGTGGGCCCCCTAGCTAGGCGACTGTCAGATGGAGTGTGGGCCCCCTAGCTAGGCGACACTCGGACGGAGTGTGGGCCCCCTAGCTAGGCGACACTCGGACGGAGTGTGGGCCCAATAGCTAGGCGACACTCGGACGGAGTGTGGGCCCAATAGCTAGGCGACACTCGGTCGGAGTGTGGGCCCCCTAGCTAGGCGACACTCGGACGGAATGTGGGCCCAATAGCTAGGCGACACTCGGACGGAGTGTGGGCCCAATAGCTAGGCGACACTCGGTCGGAGTGTGGGCCCCCTAGCTAGGCGACACTTGGACGGAGTGTGGGCCCCCTATTTAGGCGACACTCGGACGGAGTGTGGGCCCCCTAGCTAGGCGACACTCGGTCGGAGTGTGGACCCCCTAGCTAGGCGACACTTGGACGGAGTGTGGGCCCCCTATTTAGGCGACACTCGGACGGAGTGTGGGCCCCCCTAGCTTGGCGACACTCGGACGGAGTGTGGGCACCCTAGCTAGGCGACACTCGGACGGAGAGTGGGCCCCCTAGCTAGGCGACACTCGGACGACGTGTGTGCCCCCTAGCTAGGCGACACTCGGACGGAGTGTGGGCCCCCTAGCTAGGCGACTGTCAGATGGAGTGTGGGCCCCCAGCTAGGCGACACTCGGACGGAGTGTGGGCCCCCTAGCTAGGCGACACTCGGACGGAGTGTGGGCCCCCCTAGCTAGGCGACACTCGGACGGAGTGTGGGCCCCCTAGCTAGGCGACACTCGGACGGAGTGTGGGCCCCCTAGCTAGGCGACACTCGGACGGAGTGTGGGCCCCCTAGCTAGGCGACACTCGGACGGAGTGTGGGCCCCCTAGCTAGGCGACACTCTGACGGAGTGTGGGCCCCCTAGCGAGGCGACACTCGGACGGAGTGTGGGCCCCCTAGCGAGGCGACACTAGGACGGAGTGTGGGCCCCCTAGCTGGCGACTCTCGGACGGAGTGTGGACCCCCTAGCTAGGCGACACTCGAACGGAGTGTGGGCCCCCTAGCTAGGCGACACTCGAACGGAGTGTGGGCCCCCTAGCTAGGCGACACTCTGACGGAGTGTGGGCCCCCTTGCTAGGCGACACTCGGACGGAGTGTGGGCCCCCTAGCTAGGCGACACTCTGATGGAGTGTGGGCCCCCTTGCTAGGCAACACTCGGACGGAGTGTGGGCCCCCTAGCTAGGCGACATTCTGACGGAGTGTGGGCCCCCTAGCTAGGCGACACTCGATCGGAGTGTGGGCCCCCTAGCTAGGTGACACTCGGACGGAGTGTGGGCCCCCTAACTAGGCGACACTCGGACGGAGTGTGGGCCCAATAGCTAGGCGACACTTGGACGGAGTGTGGGCCCCCTAGCTAGGCGACACTCGGACGGAGTGTGGGCCCCTTAGCTAGGCGACACTTGGACGGAGTGTGGGCCCCTAGCTAGGCGACACGCGGACGGAGTGTTGGCCCCCTAGCTAGGAGACATTCGGACGGAGAGTGGGCCCCCTAGCTAGGAGACACTCTGACGGAGTGTGGGCCCCCTAGCTAGGCGACACACTGACGGAGTGTGGGCCCCCTAGCTAGGCGACACTCGGACGGAGTGTGGGCCCCCTAGCTAGGCGACACTCGGGACGGAGTGTGGGCCCCCTAGTTAGGCGACACTCGGACGGAGTGTGGGCCCCCTAGCTAGGCGTCACTCGGACGGAGTGTGGTCCCAATAGCTAGGCGACACTCAGACGGAGTGTGGGCCCCCTAGCTAGGCGACACTCGGACGGAGTGTGGGCCCCCTAGCTAGGCGACACTTTGACGGAGTGTGGGCCCCCTTGCAAGGCGACACTCAGACGGAGTGTGGGCCCCCTAGCTAGGTGACACTCTGATGGAGTGTGGGCCCCCTTGCTAGGCGACACTCGGACGGAGTGTGGCCCCCTAGCTAGGCGACATTCTGACGGAGTGTGGGCCCCCTAGCTAGGCGACACTCGTTTGGAGTGTGGGCCCCCTAGCTAGGCGACACTCGGACGGAGTGTGGGCACCCTAACTAGGCAACACTCGGACGGAGTGTGGGCCCCTTAGCTAGGCGACACTCGGACAGAGTGTGGGCCCCCTAGCTAGGCGACACTCGGACGGAGTGTGGGCCCCCTAGCTAAGCGACACTGGGACGGAGTGTGGGCCCCCTAAATAGGCGACACTCGGACGGAGTGTGGGCCCAATAGCTAGGCGACACTCGGACGGAGTGTGGGCCCCCTAGCTAGGCGACACTCGGACGGAGTGTGGGCCCCCTAGCTAGGCGACACTCTGACGGAGTTTGGGCCCCCTAACTAGGCGACACTCGGACGGAGTGTGGGCCCAATAGCTAGGCGACACTCGGACGGAGTGTGGGCCCCCTAGCTAGGCGACACTCGGACGGAGTGTGGGCCCCCTAGCTAGGCGACACTCGGTCGGAGTGTGGGCCCCCTAGCTAGGCGACACTTGGACGGAGTGTGGGCCCCCTATTTAGGCGACACTCGGACGGAGTGTGGGCCCCCTAGCTAGGCGACACTCGGACGGAGTGTGGACACCCTAGCTAGGCGACACTCGGACAGAGTGTGGGCCCCCTAGCTAGGCGACACTCGGACGGCGTGTGGGCCCCCTAGCTAGGCGACACTCGGACGGAGTGTGGGCCCCCTAGCTAGGCGACTGTCAGATGGAGTGTGGGCCCCCTAGCTAGGCGACACTCGGACGGAGTGTGGGCCCCCTAGCTAGGCGACACTCGGACGGAGTGTGGGCCCAATAGCTAGGCGACACTCGGACGGAGTGTGGGCCCAATAGCTAGGCGACACTCGGTCGGAGTGTGGGCCCCCTAGCTAGGCGACACTCGGACGGAGTGTGGGCCCAATAGCTAGGCGACACTCGGACGGAGTGTGGGCCCAATAGCTAGGCGACACTCGGTCGGAGTGTGGGCCCCCTAGCTAGGCGACACTTGGACGGAGTGTGGGCCCCCTATTTAGGCGACACTCGGACGGAGTGTGGGCCCCCTAGCTAGGCGACACTCGGTCGGAGTGTGGGCCCCCTAGCTAGGCGACACTTGGTCGGAGTGTGGGCCCCCTATTTAGGCGACACTCGGACGGAGTGTGGGCCCCCTAGCTTGGCGACACTCGGACGGAGTGTGGGCACCCTAGCTAGGCGACACTCGGACGGAGTGTGGGCCCCCTAGCTAGGCGACACTCGGACGACGTGTGGGCCCCCTAGCTAGGCGACACTCGGACGGAGTGTGGGCCCCCTAGCTAGGCGACTGTCAGATGGAGTGTGGGCCCCCAGCTAGGCGACACTCGGACGGAGTGTGGGCCCCCTAGCTAGGCGACACTCGGACGGAGTGTGGGCCCCCTAGCTAGGCGACATTCGGACGGAGTGTGGGCCCCCTAGCTAGGCGACACTCGGACGGAGTGTGGGCCCCCTAGCTAGGCGACACTCGGACGGAGTGTGGGCCCCCTAGCTAGGCGACACTCGGACGGAGTGTGGGCCCCCTAGCTAGGCGACACTCTGACGGAGTGTGGGCCCCCTAGCGAGGCGACACTCGGACGGAGTGTGGGCCCCCTAGCGAGGCGACACTAGGACGGAGTGTGGGTCCCCTAGCTAGGCGACTCTCGGACGGAGTGTGGACCCCCTAGCTAGGCGACACTCGAACGGAGTGTGGGCCACCTAGCTAGGCGACACTCGAACGGAGTGTGGGCCCCCTAGCTAGGCGACACTCTGACGGAGTGTGGGCCCCCTTGCTAGTCGACACTCGGACGGAGTGTGGGCCCCCTAGCTAGGCGACACTCTGATGGAGTGTGGGCCCCCTTGCTAGGCAACACTCGGACGGAGTGTGGGCCCCCTAGCTAGGCGACATTCTGACGGAGTGTGGGCCCCCTAGCTAGGCGACACTCGATCGGAGTGTGGGCCCCCTAGCTAGGTGACACTCGGACGGAGTGTGGGCCCCCTAACTAGGCGACACTCGGACGGAGTGTGGGCCCAATAGCTAGGCGACACTTGGACGGAGTGTGGGCCCCCTAGCTAGGCGACACTCGGATGGAGTGTGGTCCCCTTAGCTAGGCGACACTTGGACGGAGTGTGGGCCCCTAGCTAGGCGACACGCGGACGGAGTGTTGGCCCCCTAGCTAGGAGACATTCGGACGGAGATTGGGCCCCCTAGCTAGGAGACACTCTGACGGAGTGTGGGCCCCCTAGCTAGGCGACACTCTGACGGAGTGTGGGCCCCCTAGCTAGGCGACACTCGGACGGAGTGTGGGCCCCCTAGCTAGGCGACACTCGGGACGGAGTGTGGGCCCCCTAGTTAGGCGACACTCGGACGGAGTGTGGGCCCCCTAGCTAGGCGGCAATCGGACGGAGTGTGGTCCCAATAGCTAGGCGACACTCAGACGGAGTGTGGGCCCCCTAGCTAGGCGACACTCGGACGGAGTGTGGGCCCCCTAGCTAGGCGACACTTTGACGGAGTGTGGGCCCCCTTGCAAGGCGACACTCGGACGGAGTGTGGGCCCCCTAGCTAGGTGACACTCTGATGGAGTGTGGGCCCCCTTGCTAGGCGACACTCGGACGGAGTGTGGCCCCCTAGCTAGGCGACATTCTGACGGAGTGTGGGCCCCCTAGCTAGGCGACACTCGTTTGGAGTGTGGGCCCCCTAGCTAGGCGACACTCGTTTGGAGTGTGGGCCCCCTAACTAGGCAACACTCGGACGGAGTGTGGGCCCCTTAGCTAGGCGACACTCGGACGGAGTGTGGGCCCCCTAGCTAGGCGACACTCGGACGGAGTGTGGGCCCCCTAGCTAAGCGACACTCGGACGGAGTGTGGGCCCCCTAAATAGGCGACACTCGGACGGAGTGTGGGCCCAATAGCTAGGCGACACTCGGACGGAGTGTGGGCCCCCTAGCTAGGCGACACTCGGACGGAGTGTGGGCCCCCTAGCTAGGCGACACTCTGACGGAGTTTGGGCCCCCTAACTAGGCGACACTGGGACGGAGTGTGGGCCCAATAGCAAGGCGACACTCGGACGCAGTGTGGGCCCCCTAGCTAGGCGACACTCGGACGGAGTGTGGGCCCCCTAGCTAGGCGACACTCTGACGGAGTTTGGGCCCCTTGCTAGGCGACATTTGGACGGAGTGTGGGCCCCCTAGCTAGGTGACACTCTGATGGAGTGTGGGCCCTCTTGCTAGGCGACACTCGGAGTGTGGGCCCAATAGCTAGGCGACACTCGGACGGAGTGTGGGCCCCCTAGCTAGGCGACACTCGGACGTAGTGTGTGCCCCCTTGCTAGGCGACACTCAGACGGATTGTGGGCCCCCTAGCTAGGCGACACTCTGACGGAGTGTGGGCCCCCTAGCTAGGCGACACTCGGACGGAGTGTGGGCCCCCTAGCTAGGCGACACTCAGACGGAGTGTGGGCCCAATAGCTAGGCGACACTCGGACGGAGTGTGGGCCCAATAGCTAGGCGACACTCGGACAGAGTGTGGGCCCCCTTGCTAGGCGACACTCGGAAGGAGTGTGGGCCCCATAGCTAGGCGACACTCGGTCGGAGTGTGGGCCCCCTAGCTAGGCGACACTTGGACGGAGTGTGGGCCCCCTATTTAGGCGACACTCGGACGGAGTGTGGGCCCCCTAGCTAGGCGACACTCGGACGGAGTGTGGGCACCCTAGCTAGGCGACACTCGGACGGAGTGTGGGCCCCCTAGCTAGGCGACACTCGGACGGCGTGTTGGCCCCCTAGCTAGGCGACACTCGGACGGCGTGTGGGCCCCCTAGCTAGGCGACACTCGGACGGAGTGTGGGCCCCCTAGCTAGGCGACTGTCGGATGGAGTGTGGGCCCCCTAGCTAGGCGGCACTCGGACGGAGTGTGGTCCCAATAGCTAGGCGACACTCAGACGGAGTGTGGGCCCCCTAGCTAGGCGACACTCGGACGGAGTGTGGGCCCCCTAGCTAGGCGACACTTTGACGGAGTGTGGGCCCCCTTGCAAGGCGACACTCGGACGGAGTGTGGGCCCCCTAGCTAGGTGACACTCTGATGGAGTGTGGGTCCCCTTGCTAGGCGACACTCGGACGGAGTGTGGCCTCCTAGCTAGGCGACATTCTGACGGAGTGTGGGCCCCCTAGCTAGGCGACACTCGTTTGAAGTGTGGGCCCCCTAGCTAGGCGACACTCGGACGGAGTGTGGGCCCCCTAACTAGGCAACACTCGGACGGAGTGTGGGCCCCTTAGCTAGGCGACACTCGGACGGAGTGTGGGCCCCCTAGCTAGGCGACACTCGGACGGAGTGTGGGCCCCCTAGCTAAGCGACACTCGGACGGAGTGTGGGCCCCCTAAATAGGCGACACTCGGACGGAGTGTGGGCCCAATAGCTAGGCGACACTCGGACGGAGTGTGGGCCCCCTAGCTAGGCGACACTCGGACGGAGTGTGGGCCCCCTAGCTAGGCGACACTCTGACGGAGTTTGGGCCCCCTAACTAGGCGACACTCGGACGGAGTGTGGGCCCAATAGCTAGGCGACACTCGGACGGAGTGTGGGCCCCCTAGCTAGGCGACACTCGGACGGAGTGTGGGCCCCCTAGCTAGGCGACACTCTGACGGAGTTTGGGCCCCTTGCTAGGCGACATTTGGACGGAGTGTGGGCCCCCTAGCTAGGTGACACTCTGATGGAGTGTGGGCCCTCTTGCTAGGCGACACTCGGAGTGTGGGCCCAATAGCTAGGCGACACTCGGACGGAGTGTGGGCCCCCTAGCTAGGCGACACTCGGACGTAGTGTGTGCCCCCTTGCTAGGCGACACTCAGACGGATTGTGGGCCCCCTAGCTAGGCGACACTCTGACGGAGTGTGGGCCCCCTAGCTAGGCGACACTCGGACGGAGTGTGGGCCCCCTAGCTAGGCGACACTCAGACGGAGTGTGGGCCCAATAGCTAGGCGACACTCGGACGGAGTGTGGGCCCAATAGCTAGGCGACACTCGGACAGAGTGTGGGCCCCCTTGCTAGGCGACACTCGGAAGGAGTGTGGGCCCCATAGCTAGGCGACACTCGGTCGGAGTGTGGGCCCCCTAGCTAGGCGACACTTGGACGGAGTGTGGGCCCCCTATTTAGGCGACACTCGGACGGAGTGTGGGCCCCCTAGCTAGGCGACACTCGGACGGAGTGTGGGCACCCTAGCTAGGCGACACTCGGACGGAGTGTGGGCCCCCTAGCTAGGCGACACTCGGACGGCGTGTTGGCCCCCTAGCTAGGCGACACTCGGACGGCGTGTGGGCCCCCTAGCTAGGCGACACTCGGACGGAGTGTGGGCCCCCTAGCTAGGCGACTGTCGGATGGAGTGTGGGCCCCCTAGCTAGGCGGCACTCGGACGGAGTGTGGTCCCAATAGCTAGGCGACACTCAGACGGAGTGTGGGCCCCCTAGCTAGGCGACACTCGGACGGAGTGTGGGCCCCCTAGCTAGGCGACACTTTGACGGAGTGTGGGCCCCCTTGCAAGGCGACACTCGGACGGAGTGTGGGCCCCCTAGCTAGGTGACACTCTGATGGAGTGTGGGTCCCCTTGCTAGGCGACACTCGGACGGAGTGTGGCCTCCTAGCTAGGCGACATTCTGACGGAGTGTGGGCCCCCTAGCTAGGCGACACTCGTTTGAAGTGTGGGCCCCCTAGCTAGGCGACACTCGGACGGAGTGTGGGCCCCCTAACTAGGCAACACTCGGACGGAGTGTGGGCCCCTTAGCTAGGCGACACTCGGACGGAGTGTGGGCCCCCTAGCTAGGCGACACTCGGACGGAGTGTGGGCCCCCTAGCTAAGCGACACTCGGACGGAGTGTGGGCCCCCTAAATAGGCGACACTCGGACGGAGTGTGGGCCCAATAGCTAGGCGACACTCGGACGGAGTGTGGGCCCCCTAGCTAGGCGACACTCGGACGGAGTGTGGGCCCCCTAGCTAGGCGACACTCTGACGGAGTTTGGGCCCCCTAACTAGGCGACACTCGGACGGAGTGTGGGCCCAATAGCTAGGCGACACTCGGACGGAGTGTGGGCCCCCTAGCTAGGCGACACTCGGACGGAGTGTGGGCCCCCTAGCTAGGCGACACTCTGACGGAGTTTGGGCCCCTTGCTAGGCGACATTTGGACGGAGTGTGGGCCCCCTAGCTAGGTGACACTCTGATGGAGTGTGGGCCCTCTTGCTAGGCGACACTCGGAGTGTGGGCCCAATAGCTAGGCGACACTCGGACGGAGTGTGGGCCCCCTAGCTAGGCGACACTCTGACGGAGTGTGTGCCCCCTTGCTAGGCGACACTCAGACAGAATGTGGGCCCCCTAGCTAGGCGACACTCTGACGGAGTGTGGGCCCCCTAGCTAGGCGACACTCGGACGGAGTGTGGGCCCCCTAGCTAGGCGACACTCAGACGGAGTGTGGGCCCAATAGCTAGGCGACACTCGGACGGAGTGTGGGCCCAATAGCTAGGCGACACTCGGACAGAGTGTGGGCCCCATTGCTAGGCGACACTCGGAAGGAGTGTGGGCCCCCTAGCTAGGCGACACTCGGTCGGAGTGTGGGCCCCCTAGCTAGGCGACACTTGGACGGAGTGTGGGCCCCCTATTTAGGCGACACTCGGACGGAGTGTGGGCCCCCTAGCTAGGCGACACTCGGACGGAGTGTGGGCACCCTAGCTAGGCGACACTCGGACGGAGTGTGGGCCCCCTAGCTAGGCGACACTCGGACGGCGTGTGGGCCCCCTAGCTAGGCGACACTCGGACGGCGTGTGGGCCCCCTAGCTAGGCGACACTCGGACGGAGTGTGGGCCCCCTAGCTAGGCGACTGTCGGATGGAGTGTGGGCCCCCTAGCTAGGCGACACTCGGACGGAGTGTGGGCCCCCTAGCTAGGCGACACTCGGACTGAGTGTGGGCCCCCTAGCTAGGCGACACTCGGACGGAGTGTGGGCCCCCTAGCTAGGCGACACTCGGACGGAGTGTGGGCCCCCTAGCTAGGCGACACTCTGACGGAGTTTGGGCCCCCTAACTAGGCGACACTCGGACGGAGTGTGGGCCCAATAGCTAGGCGACACTCGGACGGAGTGTGGGCCCCCTAGCGAGGCGACACTCGGACGGAGTGTGGGCCCCCTAGCGAGGCGACACTCGGACGGAGTGTGGGCCCCCTAGCTAGGCGACACTCGGACGGAGTGTGGGCCCCCTAGCTAGGCGACACTCGGACGGAGTGTGGGCCCCCTAGCTAGGCGACTCTCGGATGGAGTGTGGGCCCCCTAGCTAGGCGACACTCGGACGGAGTGTGGGCCCCCTAGCTAGGCGATACTCGGACGGAGTGTGGGCCCCCTAGCTAGGCGACACTCGGACGGAGTGTGGGCCCCCTAGCTAGGCGACACTCGGACGGAGTGTGGGCCCCCTAGCTAGGCGACACTCGGACGGAGTGTGGGCCCTCTAGCTAGGCGACACTCGGACGGAGTGTGGGCCCCCTAGCGAGGCGACACTCGGACGGAGTGTGGGCCCCCTAGCGAGGCGACACTGGGACGGAGTGTGGGACCCCTAGCTAGGCGACACTCGGACGGAGTGTGGGACCCCTAGCTAGGCGACTCTCGGATGGAGTGTGGGCCCCCTAGCTAGGCGACACTCGGACGGAGTGTGGGCCCCCTAGCTAGGCGACACTCGGACGGAGTGTGGGCCCCCTAGCTAGGCGACACTCAGACGGAGTGTGGGCCCCCTAGCTAGGCGACACTCTGACGGAGTGTGGGCCCCCTAGCTAGGCGACACTCGGACGGAGTGTGGGCCCCCTAGTGAGGCGACACTCGGACGGAGTGTGGGCACCCTAACTAGGCGACACTCGGACGGAGTGTGGGCCCCCTAACTAGGCGACACTCGGACGGAGTGTTGGCCCAATAGCTAGGCGACACTTGGACGGAGTGTGGGCCCCCTAGCAAGGCGACACTCGGACGGAGTGTGGGCCCCCTAGCTAGGCAACACTCGGACGGCGTGTGGGCCCCCTAGCGAGGCGACACTCGGACGGAGTGTGGGCCCCCTAACTAGGCGACACTCGGACGGAGTGTTGGCCCAATAGCTAGGCGACACTCGGACGGAGTGTGGGCCCCCTAGCTAGGCGACACTCGGACGGAGTGTGGGCCCCCTAGCTAGGTGACACTCGGACTGAGTGTGGGCCCCCTAGCTAGGCGACACTCTGACGGAGAGTGGGCCCCCTTGCTAGGCGACATTCTGACGGAGTGTGGGCCCCCTAGCTAGGCGACACTCGGACGGAGTGTGGGCCCCCTAGATAGGCGAAACTTGGACAGAGTGTGGGCACCCTAGCTAGGCGACACTCGGACGGAGTGTGGGCCCCCTAGCTAGGCGACACTCGGACAGAGTGTGGGCCCCCTAGCTAGGCGACACTCTGACGGAGTGTGGGCCCCCTAGTTAGGCGACACTCGGACGGAGTGTGGGCCCCCTAGCTAGGCGACACTCTGACGGAGTGTGGGCCCCCTAGCTAGGCGACACTCGGACGGAGTGTGGGCCCCCTATCTAGGCGACTCTCGGACGGAGTGTGTGCCCCCTAGCTAGGCGACACTCGAACGGAGTGTGGTCCCCCTAGCTAGGCGACACTCGAACGGAGTGTGGGCCCCCTAGCTAGGCGACACTCGAACGGAGTGTGGGCCCCCTAGCTAGGCGACACTCTGGCGGAGTGTGGGCCCCCTAGCTTTGCGACACTCGGACGGAGTGTGGGCCCCCTATCTAGGCGACTCTCGAACGGAGTGTGGGCCCCCTTGCTAGGCGACACTCGGACGAAGTGTGGGCCCCCTAGCTAGGCGACACTCTGATGGTTTGTGGGCCCCCTTGCTAGGCAACACTCGGACGGAGTGTGGGCCCCCTAGCTAGGCGACATTCTGACGGAGTGTGGGCCCCCTAGCTAGGCGACACTCGATCGGAGTGTGGGCCCCCTAGCTAGGTGACACTCGGACGGAGTGTGGGCCCCCTAACTAGGCGACACTCGGACGGAGTGTGGGCCCAATAGCTAGGCGACACTCGGACGGAGTGTGGGCCCCCTAGCTAGGCGACACTCGGACGGAGTGTGGGTCCCTTAGCTAGGCGACACTTGGACGGAGTGTGGGCCCCTAGCTAGGCGACACTCGGACGGAGTGTTGGCCCCCTAGCTAGGAGACATTCGGACGGAGAGTGGGCCCCCTAGCTAGGAGACACTCTGACGGAGTGTGGGCCCCCTAGCTAGGAGACACTCTGACGGAGTGTGGGCCCCCTAGCTAGGCGACACTCTGACGGAGTGTGGGCCCCCTAGCTAGGCGACACTCGGACGGAGTGTGGGCCCCCTAGCTAGGCGACACTCGGGACGGAGTGTGGGCCCCCTAGTTAGGCGACACTCGGACGGAGTGTGGGCCCCCTAGCTAGGCGACACTCGGACGGAGTGTGGGCCCAATAGCTAGGCGACACTCAGACGGAGTGTGGGCCCCCTAGCTAGGCGACACTCGGACGGAGTGTGGGCCCCCTAGCTAGACGACACTTTGACGGAGTGTGGGCCCCCTTGCTAGGCGACACTCGGACGGAGTGTGGGCCCCCTAGCTAGGTGACACTCTGATGGAGTGTGGGCCCCCTTGCTAGGCGACATTCTGACGGAGTGTGGGCCCCCTAGCTAGGCGACACTCGTTCGGAGAGTGGGCCCCCTAGCTAGGCGACACTCGGACGGAGTGTGGGCCCCCTAACTAGGCGACACTCGGACTGAGTGTGGGCCCCTTAGCTAGGCGACACTCGAACGGAGTGTGGGCCCCCTAGCTAGGCGACACTCGGACGGAGTGTGGGCCCCCTAGCTAGGAGACACTCGGACGGAGAGTGGGCCCCCTTGCTAGGCGACACTCTGACGGAGTGTGGGCCCCCTAGCTAGGCGACACTCGGACGGAGTGTGGGCCCCCTTGCTAGGCGACACTCGGACGGAGTGTGGGCCCCCTAGCTAGGCGACACTCTGACGGAGTGTGGGCCCCCTAGCTAGGCGACACTCGGACGGAGTGTGGGCCCCCTAGCTAGGCGACACTCGGACGGAGTGTGGGCCCAATAGCTAGGCGACACTCGGACGGAGTGTGGGCCCAATAGCAAGGCGACACTCGGACAGAGTGTGGGCCCCGTTGCTAGGCGACACTCGGAAGGATTGTGGGCCCCCTAGCTAGGCGACACTCGGTCGGAGTGTGGGCCCCCTAGCTAGGCGACACTTGGACGGAGTGTGGGCCCCCTATTTAGGCGACACTCGGACGGAGTGTGGGCCCCCTAGCTAGGCGACACTCGGACGGAGTGTGGACACCCTAGCTAGGCGACACTCGGACGGAGTGTGGGCCCCCTAGCTAGGCGACACTCGGACGGCGTGTGGGCCCCCTAGCTAGGCGACACTCGGACGGAGTGTGGGCCCCCTAGCTAGGCGACTGTCAGATGGAGTGTGGGCCCCCTAGCTAGGCGACACTCGGACGGAGTGTGGGCCCCCTAGCTAGGCGACACTCGGACGGAGTGTGGGCCCAATAGCTAGGCGACACTCGGACGGAGTGTGGGCCCAATAGCTAGGCGACACTCGGTCGGAGTGTGGGCCCCCTAGCTAGGCGACACTCGGACGGAATGTGGGCCCAATAGCTAGGCGACACTCGGACGGAGTGTGGGCCCAATAGCTAGGCGACACTCGGTCGGAGTGTGGGCCCCCTAGCTAGGCGACACTTGGACGGAGTGTGGGCCCCCTATTTAGGCGACACTCGGACGGAGTGTGGGCCCCCTAGCTAGGCGACACTCGGTCGGAGTGTGGACCCCCTAGCTAGGCGACACTTGGACGGAGTGTGGGCCCCCTATTTAGGCGACACTCGGACGGAGTGTGGGCCCCCTAGCTTGGCGACACTCGGACGGAGTGTGGGCACCCTAGCTAGGCGACACTCGGACGGAGTGTGGGCCCCCTAGCTAGGCGACACTCGGACGACGTGTGTGCCCCCTAGCTAGGCGACACTCGGACGGAGTGTGGGCCCCCTAGCTAGGCGACTGTCAGATGGAGTGTGGGCCCCCAGCTAGGCGACACTCGGACGGAGTGTGGGCCCCCTAGCTAGGCGACACTCGGACGGAGTGTGGGCCCCCTAGCTAGGCGACACTCGGACGGAGTGTGGGCCCCCTAGCTAGGCGACACTCGGACGGAGTGTGGGCCCCCTAGCTAGGCGACACTCGGACGGAGTGTGGGCCCCCTAGCTAGGCGACACTCGGACGGAGTGTGGGCCCCCTAGCTAGGCGACACTCTGACGGAGTGTGGGCCCCCTAGCGAGGCGACACTCGGACGGAGTGTGGGCCCCCTAGCGAGGCGACACTAGGACGGAGTGTGGGCCCCCTAGCTGGCGACTCTCGGACGGAGTGTGGACCCCCTAGCTAGGCGACACTCGAACGGAGTGTGGGCCCCCTAGCTAGGCGACACTCGAACGGAGTGTGGGCCCCCTAGCTAGGCGACACTCTGACGGAGTGTGGGCCCCCTTGCTAGGCGACACTCGGACGGAGTGTGGGCCCCCTAGCTAGGCGACACTCTGATGGAGTGTGGGCCCCCTTGCTAGGCAACACTCGGACGGAGTGTGGGCCCCCTAGCTAGGCGACATTCTGACGGAGTGTGGGCCCCCTAGCTAGGCGACACTCGATCGGAGTGTGGGCCCCCTAGCTAGGTGACACTCGGACGGAGTGTGGGCCCCCTAACTAGGCGACACTCGGACGGAGTGTGGGCCCAATAGCTAGGCGACACTTGGACGGAGTGTGGGCCCCCTAGCTAGGCGACACTCGGACGGAGTGTGGGCCCCTTAGCTAGGCGACACTTGGACGGAGTGTGGGCCCCTAGCTAGGCGACACGCGGACGGAGTGTTGGCCCCCTAGCTAGGAGACATTCGGACGGAGAGTGGGCCCCCTAGCTAGGAGACACTCTGACGGAGTGTGGGCCCCCTAGCTAGGCGACACACTGACGGAGTGTGGGCCCCCTAGCTAGGCGACACTCGGACGGAGTGTGGGCCCCCTAGCTAGGCGACACTCGGGACGGAGTGTGGGCCCCCTAGTTAGGCGACACTCGGACGGAGTGTGGGCCCCCTAGCTAGGCGTCACTCGGACGGAGTGTGGTCCCAATAGCTAGGCGACACTCAGACGGAGTGTGGGCCCCCTAGCTAGGCGACACTCGGACGGAGTGTGGGCCCCCTAGCTAGGCGACACTTTGACGGAGTGTGGGCCCCCTTGCAAGGCGACACTCAGACGGAGTGTGGGCCCCCTAGCTAGGTGACACTCTGATGGAGTGTGGGCCCCCTTGCTAGGCGACACTCGGACGGAGTGTGGCCCCCTAGCTAGGCGACATTCTGACGGAGTGTGGGCCCCCTAGCTAGGCGACACTCGTTTGGAGTGTGGGCCCCCTAGCTAGGCGACACTCGGACGGAGTGTGGGCACCCTAACTAGGCAACACTCGGACGGAGTGTGGGCCCCTTAGCTAGGCGACACTCGGACAGAGTGTGGGCCCCCTAGCTAGGCGACACTCGGACGGAGTGTGGGCCCCCTAGCTAAGCGACACTGGGACGGAGTGTGGGCCCCCTAAATAGGCGACACTCGGACGGAGTGTGGGCCCAATAGCTAGGCGACACTCGGACGGAGTGTGGGCCCCCTAGCTAGGCGACACTCGGACGGAGTGTGGGCCCCCTAGCTAGGCGACACTCTGACGGAGTTTGGGCCCCCTAACTAGGCGACACTCGGACGGAGTGTGGGCCCAATAGCTAGGCGACACTCGGACGGAGTGTGGGCCCCCTAGCTAGGCGACACTCGGACGGAGTGTGGGCCCCCTAGCTAGGCGACACTCGGTCGGAGTGTGGGCCCCCTAGCTAGGCGACACTTGGACGGAGTGTGGGCCCCCTATTTAGGCGACACTCGGACGGAGTGTGGGCCCCCTAGCTAGGCGACACTCGGACGGAGTGTGGACACCCTAGCTAGGCGACACTCGGACAGAGTGTGGGCCCCCTAGCTAGGCGACACTCGGACGGCGTGTGGGCCCCCTAGCTAGGCGACACTCGGACGGAGTGTGGGCCCCCTAGCTAGGCGACTGTCAGATGGAGTGTGGGCCCCCTAGCTAGGCGACACTCGGACGGAGTGTGGGCCCCCTAGCTAGGCGACACTCGGACGGAGTGTGGGCCCAATAGCTAGGCGACACTCGGACGGAGTGTGGGCCCAATAGCTAGGCGACACTCGGTCGGAGTGTGGGCCCCCTAGCTAGGCGACACTCGGACGGAGTGTGGGCCCAATAGCTAGGCGACACTCGGACGGAGTGTGGGCCCAATAGCTAGGCGACACTCGGTCGGAGTGTGGGCCCCCTAGCTAGGCGACACTTGGACGGAGTGTGGGCCCCCTATTTAGGCGACACTCGGACGGAGTGTGGGCCCCCTAGCTAGGCGACACTCGGTCGGAGTGTGGGCCCCCTAGCTAGGCGACACTTGGTCGGAGTGTGGGCCCCCTATTTAGGCGACACTCGGACGGAGTGTGGGCCCCCTAGCTTGGCGACACTCGGACGGAGTGTGGGCACCCTAGCTAGGCGACACTCGGACGGAGTGTGGGCCCCCTAGCTAGGCGACACTCGGACGACGTGTGGGCCCCCTAGCTAGGCGACACTCGGACGGAGTGTGGGCCCCCTAGCTAGGCGACTGTCAGATGGAGTGTGGGCCCCCAGCTAGGCGACACTCGGACGGAGTGTGGGCCCCCTAGCTAGGCGACACTCGGACGGAGTGTGGGCCCCCTAGCTAGGCGACACTCGGACGGAGTGTGGGCCCCGTAGCTAGGCGACACTCGGACGGAGTGTGGGCCCCCTAGTTAGGCGACACTCGGACGGAGTGTGGGCCCCCTAGCTAGGCGACACTCTGACGGAGTGTGGGCCCCCTAGCGAGGCGACACTCGGACGGAGTGTGGGCCCCCTAGCGAGGCGACACTAGGACGGAGTGTGGGTCCCCTAGCTAGGCGACTCTCGGACGGAGTGTGGACCCCCTAGCTAGGCGACACTCGAACGGAGTGTGGGCCACCTAGCTAGGCGACACTCGAACGGAGTGTGGGCCCCCTAGCTAGGCGACACTCTGACGGAGTGTGGGCCCCCTTGCTAGTCGACACTCGGACGGAGTGTGGGCCCCCTAGCTAGGCGACACTCTGATGGAGTGTGGGCCCCCTTGCTAGGCAACACTCGGACGGAGTGTGGGCCCCCTAGCTAGGCGACATTCTGACGGAGTGTGGGCCCCCTAGCTAGGCGACACTCGATCGGAGTGTGGGCCCCCTAGCTAGGTGACACTCGGACGGAGTGTGGGCCCCCTAACTAGGCGACACTCGGACGGAGTGTGGGCCCAATAGCTAGGCGACACTTGGACGGAGTGTGGGCCCCCTAGCTAGGCGACACTCGGATGGAGTGTGGTCCCCTTAGCTAGGCGACACTTGGACGGAGTGTGGGCCCCTAGCTAGGCGACACGCGGACGGAGTGTTGGCCCCCTAGCTAGGAGACATTCGGACGGAGATTGGGCCCCCTAGCTAGGAGACACTCTGACGGAGTGTGGGCCCCCTAGCTAGGCGACACTCTGACGGAGTGTGGGCCCCCTAGCTAGGCGACACTCGGACGGAGTGTGGGCCCCCTAGCTAGGCGACACTCGGGACGGAGTGTGGGCCCCCTAGTTAGGCGACACTCGGACGGAGTGTGGGCCCCCTAGCTAGGCGGCAATCGGACGGAGTGTGGTCCCAATAGCTAGGCGACACTCAGACGGAGTGTGGGCCCCCTAGCTAGGCGACACTCGGACGGAGTGTGGGCCCCCTAGCTAGGCGACACTTTGACGGAGTGTGGGCCCCCTTGCAAGGCGACACTCGGACGGAGTGTGGGCCCCCTAGCTAGGTGACACTCTGATGGAGTGTGGGCCCCCTTGCTAGGCGACACTCGGACGGAGTGTGGCCCCCTAGCTAGGCGACATTCTGACGGAGTGTGGGCCCCCTAGCTAGGCGACACTCGTTTGGAGTGTGGGCCCCCTAGCTAGGCGACACTCGTTTGGAGTGTGGGCCCCCTAACTAGGCAACACTCGGACGGAGTGTGGGCCCCTTAGCTAGGCGACACTCGGACGGAGTGTGGGCCCCCTAGCTAGGCGACACTCGGACGGAGTGTGGGCCCCCTAGCTAAGCGACACTCGGACGGAGTGTGGGCCCCCTAAATAGGCGACACTCGGACGGAGTGTGGGCCCAATAGCTAGGCGACACTCGGACGGAGTGTGGGCCCCCTAGCTAGGCGACACTCGGACGGAGTGTGGGCCCCCTAGCTAGGCGACACTCTGACGGAGTTTGGGCCCCCTAACTAGGCGACACTGGGACGGAGTGTGGGCCCAATAGCAAGGCGACACTCGGACGCAGTGTGGGCCCCCTTGCTAGGCGACACTCGGACGGAGTGTGGGCCCCCTAGCTAGGCGACACTCTGACGGAGTTTGGGCCCCTTGCTAGGCGACATTTGGACGGAGTGTGGGCCCCCTAGCTAGGTGACACTCTGATGGAGTGTGGGCCCTCTTGCTAGGCGACACTCGGAGTGTGGGCCCAATAGCTAGGCGACACTCGGACGGAGTGTGGGCCCCCTAGCTAGGCGACACTCTGACGTAGTGTGTGCCCCCTTGCTAGGCGACACTCAGACGGATTGTGGGCCCCCTAGCTAGGCGACACTCTGACGGAGTGTGGGCCCCCTAGCTAGGCGACACTCGGACGGAGTGTGGGCCCCCTAGCTAGGCGACACTCAGACGGAGTGTGGGCCCAATAGCTAGGCGACACTCGGACGGAGTGTGGGCCCAATAGCTAGGCGACACTCGGACAGAGTGTGGGCCCCCTTGCTAGGCGACACTCGGAAGGAGTGTGGGCCCCATAGCTAGGCGACACTCGGTCGGAGTGTGGGCCCCCTAGCTAGGCGACACTTGGACGGAGTGTGGGCCCCCTATTTAGGCGACACTCGGACGGAGTGTGGGCCCCCTAGCTAGGTGACACTCGGACGGAGTGTGGGCACCCTAGCTAGGCGACACTCGGACGGAGTGTGGGCCCCCTAGCTAGGCGACACTCGGACGGCGTGTTGGCCCCCTAGCTAGGCGACACTCGGACGGCGTGTGGGCCCCCTAGCTAGGCGACACTCGGACGGAGTGTGGGCCCCCTAGCTAGGCGACTGTCGGATGGAGTGTGGGCCCCCTAGCTAGGCGACACTCGGACGGAGTGTGGGCCCCCTAGCTAGGCGACACTCGGACTGAGTGTGGGCCCCCTAGCTAGGCGACACTCGGACGGAGTGTGGGCCCCCTAGCTAGGCGATACTCGGACGGAGTGTGGGCCCCCTAGCTAGGCGACACTCTGACGGAGTGTGGGCCCCCTAGCGAGGCGACACTCGGACGGAGTGTGGGCCCCCTAGCGAGGCGATACTCGGACGGAGTGTGGGCCCCCTAGCTTGGCGACACTCGGACGGAGTGTGGGCCCCCTAGCTAGGCGACACTCGGACGGAGTGTGGGCCCCCTAGCTAGGCGACTCTCGGACGGAGTGTGGGCCCCCTAGCTAGGTGACACTCTGATGGAGTGTGGGCCCCCTTGCTAGGCGACACTCGGACGGAGTGTGGCCCCCTAGCTAGGCGACATTCTGACGGAGTGTGGGCCCCCTAGCTAGGCGACACTCGTTTGGAGTGTGGGCCCCCTAGCTAGGCGACACTCGGACGGAGTGTGGGCCCCCTAACTAGGCAACACTCGGACGGAGTGTGGGCCCCTTAGCTAGGCGACACTCGGACGGAGTGTGGGCCCCCTAGCTAGGCGACACTCGGACGGAGTGTGGGCCCCCTAGCTAAGCGACACTCGGACGGAGTGTGGGCCCCCTAAATAGGCGACACTCGGACAGAGTGTGGGCCCAATAGCTAGGCGACACTCGGACGGAGTGTGGGCCCCCTAGCTAGGCGACACTCGGACGGAGTGTGGGCCCCCTAGCTAGGCGACACTCTGACGGAGTTTGGGCCCCCTAACTAGGCGACACTCGGACGGAGTGTGGGCCCAATAGCTAGGCGACACTCGGACGGAGTGTGGGCCCCCTAGCTAGGCGACACTCGGACGGAGTGTGGGCCCCCTAGCTAGGCGACACTCTGACGGAGTTTGGGCCCCTTGCTAGGCGACATTTGGACGGAGTGTGGGCCCCCTAGCTAGGTGACACTCTGATGGAGTGTGGGCCCTCTTGCTAGGCGGCACTCGGAGTGTGGGCCCAATAGCTAGGCGACACTCGGACGGAGTGTGGGCCCCCTAGCTAGGCGACACTCTGACGGAGTGTGTGCCCCCTTGCTAGGCGACACTCAGACGGAATGTGGGCCCCCTAGCTAGGCGACACTCTGACGGAGTGTGGGCCCCCTAGCTAGGCGACACTCGGACGGAGTGTGGACCCCCTAGCTAGGCGACACTCAGACGGAGTGTGGGCCCAATAGCTAGGCGACACTCGGACGGAGTGTGGGCCCAATAGCTAGGCGACACTCGGACAGAGTGTGTGCCCCCTTGCTAGGCGACACTCGGAAGGAGTGTGGGCCCCCTAGCTAGGCGACACTCGGTCGGAGTGTGGGCCCCCTAGCTAGGCGACACTTGGACGGAGTGTGGGCCCCCTATTTAGGCGACACTCGGACGGAGTGTGGGCCCCCTAGCTAGGCGACACTCGGACGGAGTGTGGGCACCCTAGCTAGGCGACACTCGAACGGAGTGTGGGCCCCCTAGCTAGGCGACACTCGGACGGCGTGTGGGCCCCCTAGCTAGGCGACACTCGGACGGCGTGTGGGCCCCCTAGCTAGGCGACACTCGGACGGAGTGTGGGCCCCCTAGCTAGGCGACTGTCGGATGGAGTGTGGGCCCCCTAGCTAGGCGACACTCGGACGGAGTGTGGGCCCCCTAGCTAGGCGACACTCGGACTGAGTGTGGGCCCCCTAGATAGGCGACACTCGGACGGAGTGTGGGCCCCCTAGCTAGGCGATACTCGGACGGAGTGTGGGCCCCCTAGCTAGGCGACACTCTGACGGAGTGTGGGCCCCCTAGCGAGGCGACACTCGGACGGAGTGTGGACCCCTAGCGAGGCGACACTCGGACGGAGTGTGGGCCCCCTAGCTAGGCGACACTCGGACGGAGTGTGGACCCCTAGCGAGGCGACACTCGGACGGAGTGTGGGCCCCCTAGCTAGGCGACACTCGGACGGAGTGTGGGCCCCCTAGCTAGGCGACACTCGGACGGAGTGTGGGCCCCCTAGCTAGGCGACTCTCGGATGGAGTGTGGGCCCCCTAGCTAGGCGACACTCGGACGGAGTGTGGGCCCCCTAGCTAGGCGATACTCGGACGGAGTGTGGGCCCCCTAGCTAGGCGACACTCGGACGGAGTGTGGGCCCCCTAGCTAGGCGACACTCGGACGGAGTGTGGGCCCCCTAGCTAGGCGACACTCGGACGGAGTGTGGGCCCTCTAGCTAGGCGACAGGACGGAGTGTGGGCCCCCTAGCTAGGCGACACTCGGACGGAGTGTGGGCCCCCTAGCTAGGCGACACTCGGACGGAGTGTGGGCCCTCTAGCTAGGCGACACTCGGACGGAGTGTGGGCCCCCTAGCGAGGCGACACTCGGACGGAGTGTGGGCCCCCTAGCGAGGCGACACTCGGACGGAGTGTTGGCCCAATAGCTAGGCGACACTCGGACGGAGTGTGGGCCCCCTAGCTAGGCGACACTCGGACGGAGTGTGGGCCCCCTAGCTAGGTGACACTCGGACTGAGTGTGGGCCCCCTAGCTAGGCGACACTCTGACGGAGAGTGGGCCCCCTTGCTAGGCGACATTCTGACGGAGTGTGGGCCCCCTAGCTAGGCGATACTCGGACGGAGTGTGGGCCCCCTAGCTAGGCGACACTCGGACGGAGTGTGGGCCCCCTAGCTAGGCGACACTCGGACGGAGTGTGGGCCCCCTAGCTAGGCGACACTCGGACGGAGTGTGGGCCCTCTAGCTAGGCGACACTCGGACGGAGTGTGGGCCCCCTAGCGAGGCGACACTCGGACGGAGTGTGGGCCCCCTAACTAGGCGACACTCGGACGGAGTGTTGGCCCAATAGCTAGGCGACACTCGGACGGAGTGTAGGCCCCCTAGCTAGGCGACACTCGGACGGAGTGTGGGCCCCCTAGCTAGGTGACACTCGGACTGAGTGTGGGCCCCCTAGTTAGGCGACACTCTGACGGAGAGTGGGCCCCCTTGCTAGGCGACATTCTGACGGAGTGTGGGCCCCCTAGCTAGGCGACACTCGGACGGAGTGTGGGCCCCCTAGCTAGGCGAAACTTGGACAGAGTGTGGGCACCCTAGCTAGGCGACACTCGGACGGAGTGTGGGCCCCCTAGCTAGGCGACACTCGGACAGAGTGTGGGCCCCCTAGCTAGGCGACACTCTGACGGAGTGTGGGCCCCCTAGCTAGGCGACACTCGGACGGAGTGTGGGCCCCCTAGCTAGGCGACACTCTGACGGAGTGTGGGCCCCCTAGCTAGGCGACACTCGGACGGAGTGTGGGCCCCCTATCTAGGCGACTCTCGGACGGAGTGTGGGCCCCCTAGCTAGGCGACACTCGAACGGAGTGTGGTCCCCCTAGCTAGGCGACACTCGAACAGAGTGTGGGCCCCCTAGCTAGGCGACACTCGAACGGAGTGTGGGCCCCCTAGCTAGGCGACACTCTGACGGAGTGTGGGCCCCCTAGCTTTGCGACACTCGGACGGAGTGTGGGCCCCCTATCTAGGCGACTCTCGAACGGAGTGTGGGCCCCCTTGCTAGGCGACACTCGGACGAAGTGTGGGCCCCCTAGCTAGGCGACACTCTGATGGTGTGTGGGCCCCCTTGCTAGGCAACACTCGGACGGAGTGTGGGCCCCCTAGCTAGGCGACATTCTGACGGAGTGTGGGCCCCCTAGCTAGGCGACACTCGATCGGAGTGTGGGCCCCCTAGCTAGGTGACACTCGGACGGAGTGTGTGCCCCCTAACTAGGCGACACTCGGACGGAGTGTGGGCCCAATAGCTAGGCGACACTCGGACGGAGTGTGGGCCCCCTAGCTAGGCGACACTCGGACGGAGTGTGGGTCCCTTAGCTAGGCGACACTTGGACGGAGTGTGGGCCCCTAGCTAGGCGACACTCGGACGGAGTGTTGGCCCCCTAGCTAGGAGACATTCGGACGGAGAGTGGGCCCCCTAGCTAGGAGACACTCTGACGGAGTGTGGGCTCCCTAGCTAGGCGACACTCTGACGGAGTGTGGGCCCCCTAGCTAGGCGACACTCGGACGGAGTGTGGGCCCCCTAGCTAGGCGACACTCGGAACGGAGTGTGGGCCCCCTAGTTAGGCGACACTCGGACGGAGTGTGGGCCCCTAGCTAGGCGACACTCGGACGGAGTGTGGGCCCAATAGCTAGGCGACACTCAGATGGAGTGTAGCCCCCTAGCTAGGCGACACTCGGACGGAGTGTGGGCCCCCTTGCTAGGCGACACTTTGACGGAGTGTGGGCCCCCTTGCTAGGCGACACTCGGACGGAGTGTGGGCCCCCTAGCTAGGTGACACTCTGATGGAGTGTGGGCCCCCTTGCTAGGCGACATTCTGACGGCGTGTGGGCCCCCTAGCTAGGCGACACTCGTTCGGAGTGTGGGCCCCCTAGCTAGGCGACACTCGGACGGAGTGTGGGCCCCCTAACTAGGCGACACTCGGACGGAGTGTGGGCCCCTTAGCTAGGCGACACTCGAACGGAGTGTGGGCCCCCTAGCTAGGCGACACTCGGACGGAGTGTGGGCCCCCCAGCTAGGAGACACTCGGACGGAGAGTGGGCCCCCTTGCTAGGCGACACTCTGACGGAGTGTGGGCCCCTTTGCTAGGCGACACTCTCACGGAGTGTGGGCCCCCTAGCTAGGCGACACTCGGACGGAGTGTGGGCCCCCTAGCTAGGCGACACTCGGACGGAGTGTGGGCCCCCTAGCTAGGCGACACTCGGACGGAGTGTGGGCCCCTTTGCTAGGCGACACTCGGACGGAGTGTGGGCCCCCTAGCTAAGCGACACTCGGACGGAGTGTGGGCCCCCTAAATAGGCGACACTCGGACGGGGTGTGGGCCCAATAGCTAGGCGACACTCGGAGTGTGGGCCCCCTAGCTAGGCGACACTCGGACGGAGTGTGGGCCCCCTAGCTAGGCGACACTCGGGACGGAGTGTGGGCCCCCTAGTTAGGCGACACTCGGACGGAGTGTGGGCCCCCTAGCTAGGCGTCACTCGGACGGAGTGTGGTCCCAATAGCTAGGCGACACTCAGACGGAGTGTGGGCCCCCTAGCTAGGCGACACTCGGACGGAGTGTGGGCCCCCTAGCTAGGCGACACTTTGACGGAGTGTGGGCCCCCTTGCAAGGCGACACTCAGACGGAGTGTGGGCCCCCTAGCTAGGTGACACTCTGATGGAGTGTGGGCCCCCTTGCTAGGCGACACTCGGACGGAGTGTGGCCCCCTAGCTAGGCGACATTCTGACGGAGTGTGGGCCCCCTAGCTAGGCGACACTCGTTTGGAGTGTGGGCCCCCTAGCTAGGCGACACTCGGACGGAGTGTGGGCACCCTAACTAGGCAACACTCGGACGGAGTGTGGGCCCCTTAGCTAGGCGACACTCGGACAGAGTGTGGGCCCCCTAGCTAGGCGACACTCGGACGGAGTGTGGGCCCCCTAGCTAAGCGACACTGGGACGGAGTGTGGGCCCCCTAAATAGGCGACACTCGGACGGAGTGTGGGCCCAATAGCTAGGCGACACTCGGACGGAGTGTGGGCCCCCTAGCTAGGCGACACTCGGACGGAGTGTGGGCCCCCTAGCTAGGCGACACTCTGACGGAGTTTGGGCCCCCTAACTAGGCGACACTCGGACGGAGTGTGGGCCCAATAGCTAGGCGACACTCGGACGGAGTGTGGGCCCCCTAGCTAGGCGACACTCGGACGGAGTGTGGGCCCCCTAGCTAGGCGACACTCGGTCGGAGTGTGGGCCCCCTAGCTAGGCGACACTTGGACGGAGTGTGGGCCCCCTATTTAGGCGACACTCGGACGGAGTGTGGGCCCCCTAGCTAGGCGACACTCGGACGGAGTGTGGACACCCTAGCTAGGCGACACTCGGACAGAGTGTGGGCCCCCTAGCTAGGCGACACTCGGACGGCGTGTGGGCCCCCTAGCTAGGCGACACTCGGACGGAGTGTGGGCCCCCTAGCTAGGCGACTGTCAGATGGAGTGTGGGCCCCCTAGCTAGGCGACACTCGGACGGAGTGTGGGCCCCCTAGCTAGGCGACACTCGGACGGAGTGTGGGCCCAATAGCTAGGCGACACTCGGACGGAGTGTGGGCCCAATAGCTAGGCGACACTCGGTCGGAGTGTGGGCCCCCTAGCTAGGCGACACTCGGACGGAGTGTGGGCCCAATAGCTAGGCGACACTCGGACGGAGTGTGGGCCCAATAGCTAGGCGACACTCGGTCGGAGTGTGGGCCCCCTAGCTAGGCGACACTTGGACGGAGTGTGGGCCCCCTATTTAGGCGACACTCGGACGGAGTGTGGGCCCCCTAGCTAGGCGACACTCGGTCGGAGTGTGGGCCCCCTAGCTAGGCGACACTTGGTCGGAGTGTGGGCCCCCTATTTAGGCGACACTCGGACGGAGTGTGGGCCCCCTAGCTTGGCGACACTCGGACGGAGTGTGGGCACCCTAGCTAGGCGACAATCGGACGGAGTGTGGGCCCCCTAGCTAGGCGACACTCGGACGACGTGTGGGCCCCCTAGCTAGGCGACACTCGGACGGAGTGTGGGCCCCCTAGCTAGGCGACTGTCAGATGGAGTGTGGGCCCCCAGCTAGGCGACACTCGGACGGAGTGTGGGCCCCCTAGCTAGGCGACACTCGGACGGAGTGTGGGCCCCCTAGCTAGGCGACACTCGGACGGAGTGTGGGCCCCCTAGCTAGGCGACACTCGGACGGAGTGTGGGCCCCCTAGCTAGGCGACACTCGGACGGAGTGTGGGCCCCCTAGCTAGGCGACACTCGGACGGAGTGTGGGCCCCCTAGCTAGGCGACACTCTGACGGAGTGTGGGCCCCCTAGCGAGGCGACACTCGGACGGAGTGTGGGCCCCCTAGCGAGGCGACACTAGGACGGAGTGTGGGTCCCCTAGCTAGGCGACTCTCGGACGGAGTGTGGACCCCCTAGCTAGGCGACACTCGAACGGAGTGTGGGCCACCTAGCTAGGCGACACTCGAACGGAGTGTGGGCCCCCTAGCTAGGCGACACTCTGACGGAGTGTGGGCCCCCTTGCTAGTCGACACTCGGACGGAGTGTGGGCCCCCTAGCTAGGCGACACTCTGATGGAGTGTGGGCCCCCTTGCTAGGCAACACTCGGACGGAGTGTGGGCCCCCTAGCTAGGCGACATTCTGACGGAGTGTGGGCCCCCTAGCTAGGCGACACTCGATCGGAGTGTGGGCCCCCTAGCTAGGTGACACTCGGACGGAGTGTGGGCCCCCTAACTAGGCGACACTCGGACGGAGTGTGGGCCCAATAGCTAGGCGACACTTGGACGGAGTGTGGGCCCCCTAGCTAGGCGACACTCGGATGGAGTGTGGTCCCCTTAGCTAGGCGACACTTGGACGGAGTGTGGGCCCCTAGCTAGGCGACACGCGGACGGAGTGTTGGCCCCCTAGCTAGGAGACATTCGGACGGAGATTGGGCCCCCTAGCTAGGAGACACTCTGACGGAGTGTGGGCCCCCTAGCTAGGCGACACTCTGACGGAGTGTGGGCCCCCTAGCTAGGCGACACTCGGACGGAGTGTGGGCCCCCTAGCTAGGCGACACTCGGGACGGAGTGTGGGCCCCCTAGTTAGGCGACACTCGGACGGAGTGTGGGCCCCCTAGCTAGGCGGCAATCGGACGGAGTGTGGTCCCAATAGCTAGGCGACACTCAGACGGAGTGTGGGCCCCCTAGCTAGGCGACACTCGGACGGAGTGTGGGCCCCCTAGCTAGGCGACACTTTGACGGAGTGTGGGCCCCCTTGCAAGGCGACACTCGGACGGAGTGTGGGCCCCCTAGCTAGGTGACACTCTGATGGAGTGTGGGCCCCCTTGCTAGGCGACACTCGGACGGAGTGTGGCCCCCTAGCTAGGCGACATTCTGACGGAGTGTGGGCCCCCTAGCTAGGCGACACTCGTTTGGAGTGTGGGCCCCCTAGCTAGGCGACACTCGTTTGGAGTGTGGGCCCCCTAACTAGGCAACACTCGGACGGAGTGTGGGCCCCTTAGCTAGGCGACACTCGGACGGAGTGTGGGCCCCCTAGCTAGGCGACACTCGGACGGAGTGTGGGCCCCCTAGCTAAGCGACACTCGGACGGAGTGTGGGCCCCCTAAATAGGCGACACTCGGACGGAGTGTGGGCCCAATAGCTAGGCGACACTCGGACGGAGTGTGGGCTCCCTAGCTAGGCGACACTCGGACGGAGTGTGGGCCCCCTAGCTAGGCGACACTCTGACGGAGTTTGGGCCCCCTAACTAGGCGACACTGGGACGGAGTGTGGGCCCAATAGCAAGGCGACACTCGGACGCAGTGTGGGCCCCCTAGCTAGGCGACACTCGGACGGAGTGTGGGCCCCCTAGCTAGGCGACACTCTGACGGAGTTTGGGCCCCTTGCTAGGCGACATTTGGACGGAGTGTGGGCCCCCTAGCTAGGTGACACTCTGATGGAGTGTGGGCCCTCTTGCTAGGCGACACTCGGAGTGTGGGCCCAATAGCTAGGCGACACTCGGACGGAGTGTGGGCCCCCTAGCTAGGCGACACTCTGACGTAGTGTGTGCCCCCTTGCTAGGCGACACTCAGACGGATTGTGGGCCCCCTAGCTAGGCGACACTCTGACGGAGTGTGGGCCCCCTAGCTAGGCGACACTCGGACGGAGTGTGGGCCCCCTAGCTAGGCGACACTCAGAAGGAGTGTGGGCCCAATAGCTAGGCGACACTCGGACGGAGTGTGGGCCCAATAGCTAGGCGACACTCGGACAGAGTGTGGGCCCCCTTGCTAGGCGACACTCGGAAGGAGTGTGGGCCCCATAGCTAGGCGACACTCGGTCGGAGTGTGGGCCCCCTAGCTAGGCGACACTTGGACGGAGTGTGGGCCCCCTATTTAGGCGACACTCGGACGGAGTGTGGGCCCCCTAGCTAGGCGACACTCGGACGGCGTGTTGGCCCCCTAGCTAGGCGACACTCGGACGGCGTGTGGGCCCCCTAGCTAGGCGACACTCGGACGGAGTGTGGGCCCCCTAGCTAGGCGACTGTCGGATGGAGTGTGGGCCCCCTAGCTAGGCGACACTCGGACGGAGTGTGGGCCCCCTAGCTAGGCGACACTCGGACTGAGTGTGGGCCCCCTAGCTAGGCGACACTCGGACGGAGTGTGGGCCCCCTAGCTAGGCGATACTCGGACGGAGTGTGGGCCCCCTAGCTAGGCGACACTCTGACGGAGTGTGGGCCCCCTAGCTAGGCGACACTCGGACGGAGTGTGGGCCCCCTAGAGAGGCGACACTCGGACGGAGTGTGGGCCCCCTAGCTTGGCGACACTCGGACGGAGTGTGGGCCCCCTAGCTAGGCGACACTCGGACGGAGTGTGGGCCCCCTAGCTAGGCGACTCTCGGACGGAGTGTGGGCCCCCTAGCTAGGTGACACTCTGATGGAGTGTGGGCCCCCTTGCTAGGCGACACTCGGACGGAGTGTGGCCCCCTAGCTAGGCGACATTCTGACGGAGTGTGGGCCCCCTAGCTAGGCGACACTCGTTTGGAGTGTGGGCCCCCTAGCTAGGCGACACTCGGACGGAGTGTGGGCCCCCTAACTAGGCAACACTCGGACGGAGTGTGGGCCCCTTAGCTAGGCGACACTCGGACGGAGTGTGGGCCCCCTAGCTAGGCGACACTCGGACGGAGTGTGGGCCCCCTAGCTAAGCGACACTCGGACGGAGTGTGGGCCCCCTAAATAGGCGACACTCGGACAGAGTGTGGGCCCAATAGCTAGGCGACACTCGGACGGAGTGTGGGCCCCCTAGCTAGGCGACACTCGGACGGAGTGTGGGCCCCCTAGCTAGGCGACACTCTGACGGAGTTTGGGCCCCCTAACTAGGCGACACTCGGACGGAGTGTGGGCCCAATAGCTAGGCGACACTCGGACGGAGTGTGGGCCCCCTAGCTAGGCGACACTCGGACGGAGTGTGGGCCCCCTAGCTAGGCGACACTCTGACGGAGTTTGGGCCCCTTGCTAGGCGACATTTGGACGGAGTGTGGGCCCCCTAGCTAGGTGACACTCTGATGGAGTGTGGGCCCTCTTGCTAGGCGGCACTCGGAGTGTGGGCCCAATAGCTAGGCGACACTCGGACGGAGTGTGGGCCCCCTAGCTAGGCGACACTCTGACGGAGTGTGTGCCCCCTTGCTAGGCGACACTCAGACGGAATGTGGGCCCCCTAGCTAGGCGACACTCTGACGGAGTGTGGGCCCCCTAGCTAGGCGACACTCGGACGGAGTGTGGGCCCCCTAGCTAGGCGACACTCAGACGGAGTGTGGGCCCAATAGCTAGGCGACACTCGGACGGAGTGTGGGCCCAATAGCTAGGCGACACTCGGACAGAGTGTGGGCCCCCTTGCTAGGCGACACTCGGAAGGAGTGTGGGCCCCCTAGCTAGGCGACACTCGGTCGGAGTGTGGGCCCCCTAGCTAGGCGACACTTGGACGGAGTGTGGGCCCCCTATTTAGGCGACACTCGGACGGAGTGTGGGC
Organism: Dendrobates tinctorius; assembly: GCF_039654945.1. Lineage (NCBI taxonomy): Eukaryota > Metazoa > Chordata > Amphibia > Anura > Dendrobatidae > Dendrobates > Dendrobates tinctorius. The sequence goes on along the minus strand of NW_027361712.1, from coordinate 35,610,061 downwards.
CCCCTAGCTAGGCGACACTCGGACGGAGTGTGGGCACCCTAGCTAGGCGACACTCGAACGGAGTGTGGGCCCCCTAGCTAGGCGACACTCGGACGGCGTGTGGGCCCCCTAGCTAGGCGACACTCGGACGGCGTGTGGGCCCCCTAGCTAGGCGACACTCGGACGGAGTGTGGGCCCCCTAGCTAGGCGACTGTCGGATGGAGTGTGGGCCCCCTAGCTAGGCGACACTCGGACGGAGTGTGGGCCCCCTAGCTAGGCGACACTCAGACTGAGTGTGGGCCCCCTAGCTAGGCGACACTCGGACGGAGTGTGGGCCCCCTAGCTAGGCGATACTCGGACGGAGTGTGGGCCCCCTAGCTAGGCGACACTCTGACGGAGTGTGGGCCCCCTAGCGAGGCGACACTCGGACGGAGTGTGGACCCCTAGCGAGGCGACACTCGGACGGAGTGTGGGCCCCCTAGCTAGGCGACACTCGGACGGAGTGTGGACCCCTAGCGAGGCGACACTCGGACGGAGTGTGGGCCCCCTAGCTAGGCGACACTCGGACGGAGTGTGGGCCCCCTAGCTAGGCGACACTCGGACGGAGTGTGGGCCCCCTAGCTAGGCGACTCTCGGATGGAGTGTGGGCCCCCTAGCTAGGCGACACTCGGACGGAGTGTGGGCCCCCTAGCTAGGCGATACTCGGACGGAGTGTGGGCCCCCTAGCTAGGCGACACTCGGACGGAGTGTGGGCCCCCTAGCTAGGCGACACTCGGACGGAGTGTGGGCCCCCTAGCTAGGCGACACTCGGACGGAGTGTGGGCCCTCTAGCTAGGCGACAGGACGGAGTGTGGGCCCCCTAGCTAGGCGACACTCGGACGGAGTGTGGGCCCCCTAGCTAGGCGACACTCGGACGGAGTGTGGGCCCTCTAGCTAGGCGACACTCGGACGGAGTGTGGGCCCCCTAGCGAGGCGACACTCGGACGGAGTGTGGGCCCCCTAGCGAGGCGACACTCGGACGGAGTGTTGGCCCAATAGCTAGGCGACACTCGGACGGAGTGTGGGCCCCCTAGCTAGGCGACACTCGGACGGAGTGTGGGCCCCCTAGCTAGGTGACACTCGGACTGAGTGTGGGCCCCCTAGCTAGGCGACACTCTGACGGAGAGTGGGCCCCCTTGCTAGGCGACATTCTGACGGAGTGTGGGCCCCCTAGCTAGGCGATACTCGGACGGAGTGTGGGCCCCCTAGCTAGGCGACACTCGGACGGAGTGTGGGCCCCCTAGCTAGGCGACACTCGGACGGAGTGTGGGCCCCCTAGCTAGGCGACACTCGGACGGAGTGTGGGCCCTCTAGCTAGGCGACACTCGGACGGAGTGTGGGCCCCCTAGCGAGGCGACACTCGGACGGAGTGTGGGCCCCCTAACTAGGCGACACTCGGACGGAGTGTTGGCCCAATAGCTAGGCGACACTCGGACGGAGTGTAGGCCCCCTAGCTAGGCGACACTCGGACGGAGTGTGGGCCCCCTAGCTAGGTGACACTCGGACTGAGTGTGGGCCCCCTAGCTAGGCGACACTCTGACGGAGAGTGGGCCCCCTTGCTAGGCGACATTCTGACGGAGTGTGGGCCCCCTAGCTAGGCGACACTCGGACGGAGTGTGGGCCCCCTAGCTAGGCGAAACTTGGACAGAGTGTGGGCACCCTAGCTAGGCGACACTCGGACGGAGTGTGGGCCCCCTAGCTAGGCGACACTCGGACAGAGTGTGGGCCCCCTAGCTAGGCGACACTCTGACGGAGTGTGGGCCCCCTAGCTAGGCGACACTCGGACGGAGTGTGGGCCCCCTAGCTAGGCGACACTCTGACGGAGTGTGGGCCCCCTAGCTAGGCGACACTCGGACGGAGTGTGGGCCCCCTATCTAGGCGACTCTCGGACGGAGTGTGGGCCCCCTAGCTAGGCGACACTCGAACGGAGTGTGGTCCCCCTAGCTAGGCGACACTCGAACAGAGTGTGGGCCCCCTAGCTAGGCGACACTCGAACGGAGTGTGGGCCCCCTAGCTAGGCGACACTCTGACGGAGTGTGGGCCCCCTAGCTTTGCGACACTCGGACGGAGTGTGGGCCCCCTATCTAGGCGACTCTCGAACGGAGTGTGGGCCCCCTTGCTAGGCGACACTCGGACGAAGTGTGGGCCCCCTAGCTAGGCGACACTCTGATGGTGTGTGGGCCCCCTTGCTAGGCAACACTCGGACGGAGTGTGGGCCCCCTAGCTAGGCGACATTCTGACGGAGTGTGGGCCCCCTAGCTAGGCGACACTCGATCGGAGTGTGGGCCCCCTAGCTAGGTGACACTCGGACGGAGTGTGTGCCCCCTAACTAGGCGACACTCGGACGGAGTGTGGGCCCAATAGCTAGGCGACACTCGGACGGAGTGTGGGCCCCCTAGCTAGGCGACACTCGGACGGAGTGTGGGTCCCTTAGCTAGGCGACACTTGGACGGAGTGTGGGCCCCTAGCTAGGCGACACTCGGACGGAGTGTTGGCCCCCTAGCTAGGAGACATTCGGACGGAGAGTGGGCCCCCTAGCTAGGAGACACTCTGACGGAGTGTGGGCTCCCTAGCTAGGCGACACTCTGACGGAGTGTGGGCCCCCTAGCTAGGCGACACTCAGACGGAGTGTGGGCCCCCTAGCTAGGCGACACTCGGAACGGAGTGTGGGCCCCCTAGTTAGGCGACACTCGGACGGAGTGTGGGCCCCTAGCAAGGCGACACTCGGACGGAGTGTGGGCCCAATAGCTAGGCGACACTCAGATGGAGTGTAGCCCCCTAGCTAGGCGACACTCGGACGGAGTGTGGGCCCCCTTGCTAGGCGACACTTTGACGGAGTGTGGGCCCCCTTGCTAGGCGACACTCGGACGGAGTGTGGGCCCCCTAGCTAGGTGACACTCTGATGGAGTGTGGGCCCCCTTGCTAGGCGACATTCTGACGGCGTGTGGGCCCCCTAGCTAGGCGACACTCGTTCGGAGTGTGGGCCCCCTAGCTAGGCGACACTCGGACGGAGTGTGGGCCCCCTAACTAGGCGACACTCGGACGGAGTGTGGGCCCCTTAGCTAGGCGACACTCGAACGGAGTGTGGGCCCCCTAGCTAGGCGACACTCGGACGGAGTGTGGGCCCCCCAGCTAGGAGACACTCGGACGGAGAGTGGGCCCCCTTGCTAGGCGACACTCTGACGGAGTGTGGGCCCCTTTGCTAGGCGACACTCTCACGGAGTGTGGGCCCCCTAGCTAGGCGACACTCGGACGGAGTGTGGGCCCCCTAGCTAGGCGACACTCGGACGGAGTGTGGGCCCCCTAGCTAGGCGACACTCGGACGGAGTGTGGGCCCCTTTGCTAGGCGACACTCGGACGGAGTGTGGGCCCCCTAGCTAAGCGACACTCGGACGGAGTGTGGGCCCCCTAAATAGGCGACACTCGGACGGGGTGTGGGCCCAATAGCTAGGCGACACTCGGAGTGTGGGCCCCCTAGCTAGGCGACACTCGGACGGAGTGTGGGCCCCCTAGCTAGGCGACACTCTGACGGAGTTTGGGCCCCCTAACTAGGCGACACTCGGACGGAGTGTGGGCCCAATAGCTAGGCGACACTCGGACGGAGTGTGGGCCCCCTAGCTAGGCGACACTCGGACGGAGTGTGGGCCCCCTAGCTAGGCGACACTCTGACGGAGTTTGGGCCCCTTGCTAGGCGACATTTGGACGGAGTGTGGGCCCCCTAGCTAGGTGACACTCTGATGGAGTGTGGGCCCTCTTGCTAGGCGACACTCGGAGTGTGGGCCCAATAGCTAGGCGACACTCGGACGGAGTGTGGGCCCCCTAGCTAGGCGACACTCTGACGGAGTGTGTGCCCCCTTGCTAGGCGACACTCAGACGGAATGTGGGCCCCCTAGCTAGGCGACACTCTGACGGAGTGTGGGCCCCCTAGCTAGGCGACACTCGGACGGAGTGTGGGCCCCCTAGCTAGGCGACACTCAGACGGAGTGTGGGCCCAATAGCTAGGCGACACTCGGACGGAGTGTGGGCCCAATAGCTAGGCGACACTCGGACAGAGTGTGGGCCCCCTTGCTAGGCGACACTCGGAAGGAGTGTGGGCCCCCTAGCTAGGCGACACTCGGTCGGAGTGTGGGCCCCCTAGCTAGGCGACACTTGGACGGAGTATGGGCCCCCTATTTAGGCGACACTCGGACGGAGTGTGGGCCCCCTAGCTAGGCGACACTCGGACGGAGTGTGGGCACCCTAGCTAGGCGACACTCGGACGGAGTGTGGGCCCCCTAGCTAGGCGACACTCGGACGGCGTGTGGGCCCCCTAGCTAGGCGACACTCGGACGGCGTGTGGGCCCCCTAGCTAGGCGACACTCGGACGGAGTGTGGGCCCCCTAGCTAGGCGACTGTCGGATGGAGTGTGGGCCCCCTAGCTAGGCGACACTCGGACGGAGTGTGGGCCCCCTAGCTAGGCGACACTCGGACTGAGTGTGGGCCCCCTAGCTAGGCGACACTCGGACGGAGTGTGGGCCCCCTAGCTAGGCGATACTCGGACGGAGTGTGGGCCCCCTAGCTAGGCGACACTCTGACGGAGTGTGGGCCCCCTAGCGAGGCGACACTCGGACGGAGTGTGGGCCCCCTAGCGAGGCGACACTCGGACGGAGTGTGGGCCCCCTAGCTAGGCGACACTCGGACGGAGTGTGGGCCCCCTAGCTAGGCGACACTCGGACGGAGTGTGGGCCCCCTAGCTAGGCGACTCTCGGATGGAGTGTGGGCCCCCTAGCTAGGCGACACTCGGACGGAGTGTGGGCCCCCTAGCTAGGCGATACTCGGACGGAGTGTGGGCCCCCTAGCTAGGCGACACTCGGACGGAGTGTGGGCCCCCTAGCTAGGCGACACTCGGACGGAGTGTGGGCCCCCTAGCTAGGCGACACTCGGACGGAGTGTGGGCCCTCTAGCTAGGCGACACTCGGACAGAGTGTGGGCCCCCTAGCGAGGCGACACTCGGACGGAGTGTGGGCCCTCTAGCGAGGCGACACTCGGACGGAGTGTGGGACCCCTAGCTAAGCGACACTCGGACGGAGTGTGGGACCCTTAGCTAGGCGACTCTCGGATGGAGTGTGGGCCCCCTAGCTAGGCGACACTCGGACGGAGTGTGGGCCCCCTAGCTAGGCGACACTCGGACGGAGTGTGGGCCCCCTAGCTAGGCGACACTCGGACGGAGTGTTGGCCCAATAGCTAGGCGACACTTGGACGGAGTGTGGGCCCCCTAGCAAGGCGACACTCGGACGGAGTGTGGGCCCCCTAGCTAGGCGACACTCGGACGGCGTGTGGGCCCCCTAGCGAGGCGACACTCGGACGGAGTGTGGGCCCCCTAACTAGGCGACACTCGGACGGAGTGTTGGCCCAATAGCTAGGCGACACTCGGACGGAGTGTGGGCCCCCTATGTAGGCGACTCTCGGACGGAGTGTGGGCCCCCTAGCTAGGCGACACTCGAACGGAGTGTGGTCCCCCTAGCTAGGCGACACTCGAACGGAGTGTGGGCCCCCTAGCTAGGCGACACTCGAACGGAGTGTGGGCCCCCTAGCTAGGCGACACTCTGACGGAGTGTGGGCCCCCTAGCTTTGCGACACTCGGACGGAGTGTGGGCCCCTATCTAGGCGACTCTCGAACGGAGTGTGGGCCCCCTTGCTAGGCGACACTCGGACGAAGTGTGGGCCCCCTAGCTAGGCGACACTCTGATGGTGTGTGGGCCCCCTTGCTAGGCAACACTCGGACGGAGTGTGGGCCCCCTAGCTAGGCGACATTCTGACGGAGTGTGGGCCCCCTAGCTAGGCGACACTCGATCGGAGTGTGGGCCCCCTAGCTAGGTGACACTCGGACGGAGTGTGGGCCCCCTAACTAGGCGACACTCGGACGGAGTGTGGGCCCAATAGCTAGGCGACACTCGGACGGAGTGTGGGCCCCCTAGCTAGGCGACACTCGGACGGAGTGTGGGTCCCTTAGCTAGGCGACACTTGGACGGAGTGTGGGCCCCTAGCTAGGCGACACTCGGACGGAGTGTTGGCCCCCTAGCTAGGAGACATTCGGACGGAGAGTGGGCCCCCTAGCTAGGAGATACACTCTGACGGAGTGTGGGCCCCCTAGCTAGGCGACACTCTGACGGAGTGTGGGCCCCCTAGCTAGGCGACACTCGGACGGAGTGTGGGCCCCCTAGCTAGGCGACACTCGGGACGGAGTGTGGGCCCCCTAGTTAGGCGACACTCGGACGGAGTGTGGGCCCCCTAGCTAGGCGACACTCGGACGGAGTGTGGGCCCAATAGCTAGGCGACACTCAGACGGAGTGTGGGCCCCCTAGCTAGGCGACACTCGGACGGAGTGTGGGCCCCCTAGCTAGGCGACACTTTGACGGAGTGTGGGCCCCCTTGCTAGGCGACACTCGGACGGAGTGTGGGCCCCCTAGCTAGGTGACACTCTGATGGAGTGTGGGCCCCCTTGCTAGGCGACATTCTGACGGAGTGTGGGCCCCCTAGCTAGGCGACACTCGTTCGGAGTGTGGGCCCCCTAGCTAGGCGACACTCGGACGGAGTGTGGGCCCCCTAACTAGGCGACACTCGGACGGAGTGTGGGCCCCTTAGCTAGGCGACACTCGAACGGAGTGTGGGCCCCCTAGCTAGGCGACACTCGGACGGAGTGTGGGCCCCCTAGCTAGGAGACACTCGGACGGAGAGTGGGCCCCCTTGCTAGGCGACACTCTGACGGAGTGTGGGCCCCCTTGCTAGGCGACACTCTGACGGAGTGTGGGCCCCCTAGCTAGGCGACACTCGGACGGAGTGTGGGCCCCCTAGCTAGGCGACACTCGGACGGAGTGTGGGCCCCCTAGCTAGGCGACACTCGGACGGAGTGTGGGCCCCCTTGCTAGGCGACACTCGGACGGAGTGTGGGCCCCCTAGCTAGGCGACACTCTGACGGAGTGTGGGCCCCCTAGCTAGGCGACACTCGGACGGAGTGTGGGACCCCTAGCTAGGCGACACTCGGACGGAGTGTGGGCCCAATAGCTAGGCGACACTCGGACGGAGTGTGGGCCCAATAGCTAGGCGACACTCGGACAGAGTGTGGGCCCCGTTGCTAGGCGACACTCGGAAGGAGTGTGGGCCCCCTAGCTAGGCGACACTCGGTCGGAGTGTGGGCCCCCTAGCTAGGCGACACTTGGACGGAGTGTGGGCCCCCTATTTAGGCGACACTCGGACGGAGTGTGGGCCCCCTAGCTAGGCGACACTCGGACGGAGTGTGGACACCCTAGCTAGGCGACACTCGGATGGAGTGTGGGCCCCCTAGCTAGGCGACACTCGGACGGCGTGTGGGCCCCCTAGCTAGGCGACACTCGGACGGAGTGTGGGCCCCCTAGCTAGGCGACTGTCAGATGGAGTGTGGGCCCCCTAGCTAGGCGACACTCGGACGGAGTGTGGGCCCCCTAGCTAGGCGACACTCGGACGGAGTGTGGGCCCAATAGCTAGGCGACACTCGGACGGAGTGTGGGCCCAATAGCTAGGCGACACTCGGTCGGAGTGTGGGCCCCCTAGCTAGGCGACACTCGGACGGAGTGTGGGCCCAATAGCTAGGCGACACTCGGACGGAGTGTGGGCCCAATAGCTAGGCGACACTCGGTCGGAGTGTGGGCCCCCTAGCTAGGCGACACTTGGACGGAGTGTGGGCCCCCTATTTAGGCGACACTCGGACGGAGTGTGGGCCCCCTAGCTAGGCGACACTCGGTCGGAGTGTGGGCCCCCTAGCTAGGCGACACTTGGACGGAGTGTGGGCCCCCTATTTAGGCGACACTCGGACGGAGTGTGGGCCCCCTAGCTTGGCGACACTCGGACGGAGTGTGGGCACCCTAGCTAGGCGACACTCGGATGGAGTGTGGGCCCCCTAGCTAGGCGACACTCGGACGACGTGTGGGCCCCCTAGCTAGGCGACTGTCAGATGGAGTGTGGGCCCCCAGCTAGGCGACACTCGGACGGAGTGTGGGCCCCCTAGCTAGGCGACACTCGGACGGAGTGTGGGCCCCCTAGCTAGGCGACACTCGGACGGAGTGTGGGCCCCCTAGCTAGGCGACACTCGGACGGAGTGTGGGCCCCCTAGCTAGGCGACACTCGGACGGAGTGTGGGCCCCCTAGCTAGGCGACACACGGACGGAGTGTGGGCCCCCTAGCTAGGCGACACTCTGACGGAGTGTGGGCCCCCTAGCGAGGCGACACTCGGACAGAGTGTGGGCCCCCTAGCTAGGCGACTCTCGGACGGAGTGTGGACCCCCTAGCTAGGCGACACTCGAACGGAGTGTGGGCCCCCTAGCTAGGCGACACTCGAACGGAGTGTGGGCCCCCTAGCTAGGCGACACTCTGACGGAGTGTGGGCCCCCTTGCTAGGCGACACTCGGACGGAGTGTGGGCCCCCTAGCTAGGCGACACTCTGATGGAGTGTGGGCCCCCTTGCTAGGCAACACTCGGACGGAGTGTGGGCCCCCTAGCTAGGCGACATTCTGACGGAGTGTGGGCCCCCTAGCTAGGCGACACTCGATCGGAGTGTGGGCCCCCTAGCTAGGTGACACTCGGACGGAGTGTGGGCCCCCTAACTAGGCGACACTCGGACGGAGTGTGGGCCCAATAGCTAGGCGACACTTGGACGGAGTGTGGGCCCCCTAGCTAGGCGACACTCGGACGGAGTGTGGGCCCCTTAGCTAGGCGACACTTGGACGGAGTGTGGGCCCCTAGCTAGGCGACACGCGGACGGAGTGTTGGCCCCCTAGCTAGGAGACATTCGGACGGAGAGTGGGCCCCCTAGCTAGGAGACACTCTGACGGAGTGTGGGCCCCCTAGCTAGGCGACACTCTGACGGAGTGTGGGCCCCCTAGCTAGGCGACACTCGGACGGAGTGTGGGCCCCCTAGCTAGGCGACACTCGGGACGGAGTGTGGGCCCCCTAGTTAGGCGACACTCGGACGGAGTGTGGGCCCCCTAGCTAGGCGGCACTCGGACGGAGTGTGGTCCCAATAGCTAGGCGACACTCAGACGGAGTGTGGGCCCCCTAGCTAGGTGACACTCGGACGGAGTGTGGGCCCCCTAGCTAGGCGACACTTTGACGGAGTGTGGGCCCCCTTGCAAGGCGACACTCGGACGGAGTGTGGGCCCCCTAGCTAGGTGACACTCTGATGGAGTGTGGGCCCCCTTGCTAGGCGACACTCGGACGGAGTGTGGCCCCCTAGCTAGGCGACATTCTGACGGAGTGTGGGCCCCCTAGCTAGGCGACACTCGTTTGGAGTGTGGGCCCCCTAGCTAGGCGACACTCGGACGGAGTGTGGGCCCCCTAACTAGGCAACACTCGGACGGAGTGTGGGACCCTTAGCTAGGCGACACTCGGACGGAGTGTGGGCCCCCTAGCTAGGCGACACTCGGACGGAGTGTGGGCCCCCTAGCTAAGCGACACTCGGACGGAGTGTGGGCCCCCTAAATAGGCGACACTCGGACGGAGTGTGGGCCCAATAGCTAGGCGACACTCGGACGGAGTGTGGGCCCCCTAGCTAGGCGACACTCGGACGGAGTGTGGGCCCCCTAGCTAGGCGACACTCTGACGGAGTTTGGGCCCCCTAACTAGGCGACACTCGGACGGAGTGTGGGCCCAATAGCTAGGCGACACTCGGACGGAGTGTGGGCCCCCTAGCTAGGCTACACTCGGACGGAGTGTGGGCCCCCTAGCTAGGCGACACTCTGACGGAGTTTGGGCCCCTTGCTAGGCGACATTTGGACGGAGTGTGGGCCCCCTAGCTAGGTGACACTCTGATGGAGTGTGGGCCCTCTTGCTAGGCGACACTCGGAGTGTGGGCCCAATAGCTAGGCGACACTCGGACGGAGTGTGGGCCCCCTAGCTAGGCGACACTCTGACGGAGTGTGTGCCCCCTTGCTAGGCGACACTCAGACGGAATGTGGGCCCCCTAGCTAGGCGACACTCTGACGGAGTGTGGGCCCCCTAGCTAGGCGACACTCGGACGGAGTGTGGGCCCCATAGCTAGGCGACACTCAGACGGAGTGTGGGCCCAATAGCTAGGCGACACTCGGACGGAGTGTGGGCCCAATAGCTAGGCGACACTCGGACAGAGTGTGGGCCCCCTTGCTAGGCGACACACGGAAGGAGTGTGGGCCCCCTAGCTAGGCGACACTCGGTCGGAGTGTGGGCCCCCTAGCTAGGCGACACTTGGACGGAGTGTGGGCCCCCTATTTAGGCGACACTCGGACGGAGTGTGGGCCCCCTAGCTAGGCGACACTCGGACGGATTGTGGGCACCCTAGCTAGGCGACACTCGAACGGAGTGTGGGCCCCCTAGCTAGGCTACACTCGGACGGCGTGTGGGCCCCCTAGCTAGGCGACACTCGGACGGCGTGTGGGCCCCCTAGCTAGGCGACACTCGGACGGAGTGTGGGCCCCCTAGCTAGGCGACTGTCGGATGGAGTGTGGGCCCCCTAGCTAGGCGACACTCGGACGGAGTGTGGGCCCCCTAGCTAGGCGACACTCGGACTGAGTGTGAGCCCCCTAGCTAGGCGACACTCGGATGGAGTGTGGGCCCCCTAGCTAGGCGATACTCGGACGGAGTGTGGGCACCCTAGCTAGGCGACACTCTGACGGAGTGTGGGCCCCCTAGCGAGGCGACACTCGGACGGAGTGTGGGCCCCCTAGCGAGGCGACACTCGGACGGAGTGTGGGCCCCCTAGCTAGGCGACACTCGGACGGAGTGTGGGCCCCCTAGCTAGGCGACACTCGGACGGAGTGTGGGCCCCCTAGCTAGACGACTCTCGGATGGAGTGTGGGCCCCCTAGCTAGGCGACACTCGGACGGAGTGTGGGCCCCCTAGGTAGGCGATACTCGGACGGAGTGTGGGCCCCCTAGCTAGGCGACACTCGGACGGAGTGTGGGCCCCCTAGCTAGGCGACACTCGGACGGAGTGTGGGCACCCTAGCTAGGCGACACTCGGACGGAGTGTGGGCCCTCTAGCTAGGCGACACTCGGACGGAGTGTGGGCCCCATAGCGAGGCGACACTCGGACGGAGTGTGGGCCCCCTAGCGAGGCGACACTCGGACGGAGTGTGGGACCCCTAGCTAGGCGACACTCGGACGGAGTGTGGGACCCCTAGCTAGGCGACTCTCGGATGGAGTGTGGGCCCCCTAGCTAGGCGACACTCGGACGGAGTGTGGGCCCCCTAGCTAGGCGACACTCGGACGGAGTGTGGGCCCCCTAGCTAGGCGACACTCAGACGGAGTGTGGGCCCCCTAGCTAGGCGACACTCTGACGGAGTGTGGGCCCCCTAGCTAGGCGACACTCGGACGGAGTGTGGGCCCCCTAGCGAGGCGACACTCGGACGGAGTGTGGGCCCCCTAACTAGGCGACACTCGGACGGAGTGTGGGCCCCCTAACTAGGCGACACTCGGACGGAGTGTTGGCCCAATAGCTAGGCGACACTCTGACGGAGTGTGGGCCCCCTAGCTAGGCGACACTCGGACGGAGTGTGGGCCCCCTATCTAGGCGACTCTCGGACGGAGTGTGGGCCCCCTAGCTAGGCGACACTCGAACGGAGTGTGGTCCCCCTAGCTAGGCGACACTCGAACGGAGTGTGGGCCCCCTAGCTAGGCGACACTCGGACGGAGTGTGGGCCCCCTAGCGAGGCGACATTCGGACGGAGTGTGGGCCCCCTAACTAGGCGACACTCGGACGGAGTGTGGGCCCCCTAACTAGGCGACACTCGGACGGAGTGTTGGCCCAATAGCTAGGCGACACTTGGACGGAGTGTGGGCCCCCTAGCAAGGCGACACTCGGACGGAGTGTGGGCCCCCTAGCTAGGCGACACTCGGACGGCGTGTGGGCCCCCTAGCGAGGCGACACTCGGACGGAGTGTGGGCCCCCTAACTAGGCGACACTCGGACGGAGAGTGGGCCCCCTTGCTAGGCGACATTCTGACGGAGTGTGGGCCCCCTAGCTAGGCGACACTCGGACGGAGTGTGGGCCCCCTAGCTAGGCGAAACTTGGACAGAGTGTGGGCACCCTAGCTAGGCGACACTCTGACGGAGAGTGGGCCCCCTTGCTAGGCGACATTCTGACGGAGTGTGGGCTCCCTAGCTAGGCGACACTCGGACGGAGTGTGGGCCCCCTAGCTAGGCGAAACTTGGACAGAGTGTGGGCACCCTAGCTAGGCGACACTCGGACGGAGTGTGGGCCCCCTAGCTAGGCGACACTCGGACAGAGTGTGGGCCCCCTAGCTAGGTGACACTCTGACGGAGTGTGGGCCCCCTAGCTAGGCGACACTCGGACGGAGTGTGGGCCCCCTAGCTAGGCGACACTCTGACGGAGTGTGGGCCCCCTAGCTAGGCGACACTCGGACGGAGTGTGGGCCCCCTATCTAGGCGACTCTCGGACGGAGTGTGGGCCCCCTAGCTAGGCGACACTCGAACGGAGTGTGGTCCCCCTAGCTAGGCGACACTCGAACGGAGTGTGGGCCCCCTAGCTAGGCGACACTCGAACGGAGTGTGGGCCCCCTAGCTAGGCGACACTCTGACGGAGTGTTGGCCCCCTAGCTTTGCGACACTCGGACGGAGTGTGGGCCCCCTATCTAGGCGACTCTCGAACGGAGTGTGGGCCCCCTTGCTAGGCGACACTCGGACGAAGTGTGGGCCCCCTAGCTAGGCGACACTCTGATGGTGTGTGGGCCCCCTTGCTAGGCAACACTCGGACGGAGTGTGGGCCCCCTAGCTAGGCGACATTCTGACGGAGTGTGGGCCCCCTAGCTAGGCGACACTCGATCGGAGTGTGGGCCCCCTAGCTAGGTGACACTCGGACGGAGTGTGGGCCCCCTAACTAGGCGACACTCGGACGGAGTGTGGGCCCAATAGCTAGGCGACACTCGGACGGAGTGTGGGCCCCCTAGCTAGGCGACACTCGGACGGAGTGTGGGTCCCTTAGCTCGGCGACACTTGGACGGAGTGTGGGCCCCTAGCTAGGCGACACTCGGACGGAGTGTTGGCCCCCTAGCTAGGAGACATTCGGACGGAGAGTGGGCCCCCTAGCTAGGAGACACTCTGACGGAGTGTGGGCCCCCTAGCTAGGCGACACTCTGACGGAGTGTGGGCCCCCTAGCTAGGCGACACTCGGACGGAGTGTGGGCCCCCTAGCTAGGCGACACTCGGGACGGAGTGTGGGCCCCCTAGTTAGGCGACACTCGGACGGAGTGTGGGCCCCCTAGCTAGGCGACACTCGGACGGAGTGTGGGCCCAATAGCTAGGCGACACTCAGACGGAGTGTGGGCCCCCTAGCTAGGCGACACTCGGACGGAGTGTGGGCCCCCTAGCTAGGCGACACTTTGACGGAGTGTGGGCCCCCTTGCTAGGCGACACTCGGACGGAGTGTGGGCCCCCTAGCTAGGTGATACTCTGATGGAGTGTGGGCCCCCTTGCTAGGCGACATTCTGACGGAGTGTGGGCCCCCTAGCTAGGCGACACTCGTTCGGAGTGTGGGCCCCCTAGCTAGGCGACACTCGGACGGAGTGTGGGCCCCCTAACTAGGCGACACTCGGACGGAGTGTGGGCCCCTTAGCTAGGCGACACTCGAACGGAGTGTGGGCCCCCTAGCTAGGCGACACTCGGACGGAGTGTGGGCCCCCTAGCTAGGAGACACTCGGACGGAGAGTGGGCCCCCTTGCTAGGCGACACTCTGACGGAGTGTGGGCCCCCTTGCTAGGCGACACTCTGACGGAGTGTGGGCCCCCTAGCTAGGCGACACTCGGACAGAGTGTGGGCCCCCTAGCTAGGCGACACTCGGACGGAGTGTGGGCCCCCTAGCTAGGCGACACTCGGACGGAGTGTGGGCCCCCTTGCTAGGCGACACTCGGACGGAGTGTGGGCCCCCTAGCTAGGCGACACTCTGACGGAGTGTGGGCCCCCTAGCTAGGCGACACTCGGACGGAGTGTGGGCCCCCTAGCTAGGCGACACTCGGACGGAGTGTGGGCCCAATAGCTAGGCGACACTCGGACGGAGTGTGGGCCCAATAGCTAGGCGACACTCGGACAGAGTGTGGGCCCCGTTGCTAGGCGACACTCGGAAGGAGTGTGGGCCCCCTAGCTAGGCGACACTCGGTCGGAGTGTGGGCCCCCTAGCTAGGCGACACTTGGACGGAGTGTGGGCCCCCTATTTAGGCGACACTCGGACGGAGTGTGGGCCCCCTAGCTAGGCGACAATCGGACGGAGTGTGGACACCCTAGCTAGGCGACACTCGGACGGAGTGTGGGCCCCCTAGCTAGGCGACACTCGGACGGCGTGTGGGCCCCCTAGCTAGGCGACACTCGGACGGAGTGTGGGCCCCCTAGCTAGGCGACTGTCAGATGGAGTGTGGGCCCCCTAGCTAGGCGACACTCGGACGGAGTGTGGGCCCCCTAGCTAGGCGACACTCGGACGGAGTGTGGGCCCAATAGCTAGGCGACACTCGCACGGAGTGTGGGCCCAATAGCTAGGCGACACTCGGTCGGAGTGTGGGCCCCCTAGCTAGGCGACACTCGGACGGAGTGTGGGTCCCTTAGCTAGGCGACACTTGGACGGAGTGTGGGCCCCTAGCTAGGCGACACTCGGACGGAGTGTTGGCCCCCTAGCTAGGAGACATTCGGACGGAGAGTGGGCCCCCTAGCTAGGAGACACTCTGACGGAGTGTGGGCCCCCTAGCTAGGCGACACTCTGACGGAGTGTGGGCCCCCTAGCTAGGCGACACTCGGACGGAGTGTGGGCCCCCTAGCTAGGTGACACTCTGATGGAGTGTGGGCCCCCTTGCTAGGCGACATTCTGACGGAGTGTGGGCCCCCTAGCTAGGCGACACTCGGACGGAGTGTGGGCCCCCTAGCTAGGCGACACTCGGGACGGAGTGTGGGCCCCCTAGTTAGGCGACACTCGGACGGAGTGTGGGCCCCCTAGCTAGGCGACACTCGGACGGAGTGTGGGCCCAATAGCTAGGCGACACTCAGACGGAGTGTGGGCCCCCTAGCTAGGCGACACTCGGACGGAGTGTGGGCCCCCTAGCTAGGCGACACTTTGACGGAGTGTGGGCCCCCTTGCTAGGCGACACTCGGACGGAGTGTGGGCCCCCTAGCTAGGTGACACTCTGATGGAGTGTGGGCCCCCTTGCTAGGCGACATTCTGACGGAGTGTGGGCCCCCTAGCTAGGCGACACTCGTTCGGAGTGTGGGCCCCCTAGCTAGGCGACACTCGGACGGAGTGTGGGCCCCCTAACTAGGCGACACTCGGACGGAGTGTGGGCCCCTTAGCTAGGCGACACTCGAACGGAGTGTGGGCCCCCTAGCTAGGCGACACTCGGACGGAGTGTGGGCCCCCTAGCTAGGAGACACTCGGACGGAGAGTGGGCCCCCTTGCTAGGCGACACTCTGACGGAGTGTGGGCCCCCTTGCTAGGCGACACTCTGACGGAGTGTGGGCCCCCTAGCTAGGCGACACTCGGACGGAGTGTGGGCCCCCTAGCTAGGCGACACTCGGACGGAGTGTGGGCCCCCTAGCTAGGCGACACTCGGACGGAGTGTGGGCCCCCTTGCTAGGCGACACTCGGACGGAGTGTGGGCCCCCTAGCTAGGCGACACTCTGACGGAGTGTGGGCCCCCTAGCTAGGCGACACTCTGACGGAGTGTGGGCCCCCTAGCTAGGCGACACTCGGACGGAGTGTGGGCCCAATAGCTAGGCGACACTCGGACGGAGTGTGGGCCCAATAGCTAGGCGACACTCGGACAGAGTGTGGGCCCCGTTGCTAGGCGACACTCGGAAGGAGTGTGGGCCCCCTAGCTAGGCGACACTTGGACGGAGTGTGGGCCCCCTATTTAGGCGACACTCGGACGGAGTGTGGGCCCCCTAGCTATGCGACAATCGGACGGAGTGTGGACACCCTAGCTAGGCGACACTCGGACGGAGTGTGGGCCCCCTAGCTAGGCGACACTCGGACGGCGTGTGGGCCCCCTAGCTAGGTGACACTCGGACGGAGTGTGGGCCCCCTAGCTAGGCGACTGTCAGATGGAGTGTGGGCCCCCTAGCTAGGCGACACTCGGACGGAGTGTGGGCCCCCTAGCTAGGCGACACTCGGACGGAGTGTGGGCCCAATAGCTAGGCGACACTCGCACGGAGTGTGGGCCCAATAGCTAGGCGACACTCGGTCGGAGTGTGGGCCCCCTAGCTAGGCGACACTCGGACGGAGTGTGGGCCCAATAGCTAGGCGACACTCGGACGGAGTGTGGGCCCAATAGCTAGGCGACACTCGGTCGGAGTGTGGGCCCCCTAGCTAGGCGACACTTGGACGGAGTGTGGGCCCCCTATTTAGGCGACACTCTGACGGAGTGTGGGCCCCCTAGCTAGGCGACACTCGGTCGGAGTGTGGGCCCCCTAGCTAGGCGACACTTGGACGGAGTGTGGGCCCCCTATTTAGGCGACACTCGGACGGAGTGTGGGCCCCCTAGCTTGGCGACACTCGGACGGAGTGTGGACACCCTAGCTAGGCGACACTCGGACGGAGTGTGGGCCCCCTAGCTAGGCGACACTCGGACGACGTGTGGGCCCCCTAGCTAGGCGACACTCGGACGGAGTGTGGGCCCCCTAGCTTGGCGACTGTCAGATGGAGTGTGGGCCCCCAGCTAGGCGACACTCGGACGGAGTGTGGGCCCCCTAGCTAGGCGACACTCGGACGGAGTGTGGGCCCCCTAGCTAGGCGACACTCGGACGGAGTGTGGGCCCCCTAGCTAGGCGACACTCGGACGGAGTGTGGGCCCCCTAGCTAGGCAACACTCGGACGGAGTGTGGGCCCCCTAGCTAGGCGACACTCGGACGGAGTGTGGGCCCCCTAGCTAGGCGACACTCTGACGGAGTGTGGGCCCCCTAGCGAGGCGACACTCGGACGGAGTGTGGGCCCCCTAGCGAGGCGACACTAGGACGGAGTGTGGGCCCCCTAGCTAGGCGACTCTCGGACGCAGTGTGGACCCCCTAGCTAGGCGACACTCGAACGGAGTGTGGGCCCCCTAGCTAGGCGACACTCGAACGGAGTGTGGGCCCCCTAGCTAGGCGACACTCTGACGGAGTGTGGGCCCCCTTGCTAGGCGGCACTCGGACGGAGTGTGGGCCCCCTAGCTAGGCGACACTCTGATGGAGTGTGGGCCCCCTTGCTAGGCAACACTCGGACGGAGTGTGGGCCCCCTAGCTAGGCGACATTCTGACGGAGTGTGGGCCCCCTAGCTAGGCGACACTCGATCGGAGTGTGGGCCCCCTAGCTAGGTGACACTCGGACGGAGTGTGGGCCCCCTAACTAGGCGACACTCGGACGGAGTGTGGGCCCAATAGCTAGGCGACACTTGGACGGAGTGTGGGCCCCCTAGCTAGGCGACACTCGGACGGAGTGTGGGCCCCTTAGCTAGGCGACACTTGGACGGAGTGTGGGCCCCTAGCTAGGCGACACGCGGACGGAGTGTTGGCCCCCTAGCTAGGAGACATTCGGACGGAGAGTGGGCCCCCTAGCTAGGAGACACTCTGACGGAGTGTGGGCCCCGTAGCTAGGCGACACTCTGACGGAGTGTGGGCCCCCTAGCTAGGCGACACTCGGACGGAGTGTGGGCCCCCTAGCTAGGCGACACTCGGGACGGAGTGTGGGCCCCCTAGTTAGGCGACACTCGGACGGAGTGTGGGCCCCCTAGCTAGGCGGCACTCGGACGGAGTGTGGTCCCAATAGCTAGGCGACACTCAGACGGAGTGTGGGCCCCCTAGCTAGGCGACACTCGGACGGAGTGTGGGCCCCCTAGCTAGGCGACACTTTGACGGAGTGTGGGCCCCCTAGCTAGGTGACACTCTGATGGAGTGTGGGCCCCCTTGCTAGGCGACACTCGGACGGAGTGTGGCCCCCTAGCTAGGCGACATTCTGACGGAGTGTGGGCCCCCTAGCTAGGCGACACTCGTTTGGAGTGTGGGCCCCCTAGCTAGGCGACACTCGGACGGAGTGTGGGCCCCCTAACTAGGCAACACTCGGACGGAGTGTGGGCCCCTTAGCTAGGCGACACTCGGACGGAGTGTGGGCCCCCTAGCTAGGAGACACTCGGACGGAGTGTGGGCCCCCTAGCTAAGCGACACTCGGACGGATTGTGGGCCCCCTAAATAGGCGACACTCGGACGGAGTGTGGGCCCAATAGCTAGGCGACACTCGGACGGAGTGTGGGCCCCCTAGCTAGGCGACACTCGGACGGAGTGCGGGCCCCCTAGCTAGGCGACACTCTGACGGAGTTTGGGCCCCCTAACTAGGCGACACTCGGACGGAGTGTGGGCCCAATAGCTAGGCGACACTCGGATGGAGTGTGGGCCCCCTAGCTAGGCGACACTCGGACGGAGTGTGGGCCCCCTAGCTAGGCGACACTCTGACGGAGTTTGGGCCCCTTGCTAGGCGACATTTGGACGGAGTGTGGGCCCCCTAGCTAGGTGACACTCTGATGGAGTGTGGGCCCTCTTGCTAGGCGACACTCGGAGTGTGGGTCCAATAGCTAGGCGACACTCGGACGGAGTGTGGGCCCCCTAGCTAGGCGACACTCTGACGGAGTGTGTGCCCCCTTGCTAGGCGACACTCAGACGGAATGTGGGCCCCCTAGCTAGGCGACACTCTGACGGAGAGTGGGCCCCCTAGCTAGGCGACACTCGGACGGAGTGTGGGCCCCCTAGCTAGGCGACACTCAGACGGAGTGTGGGCCCAATAGCTAGGCGACACTCGGACGGAGTGTGGGCCCAATAGCTAGGCGACACTCGGACAGAGTGTGGGCCCCCTTGCTAGGCGACACTCGGAAGGAGTGTGGGCCCCCTAGCTAGGCGACACTCGGTCGGAGTGTGGGCCCCCTAGCTAGGCGACACTCGGACGGAGTGTGGGCCCCCTAGCTAGGCGACTCTCGGATGGAGTGTGGGCCCCCTAGCTAGGCGATACTCGGACGGAGTGTGGGCCCCCTAGCTAGGCGACACTCGGACGGAGTGTGGGCCCCCTAGCTAGGCGACACTCGGACGGAGTGTGGGCCCCCTAGCTAGGCGACACTCGGACGGAGTGTGGGCCCTCTAGCTAGGCGACACTCGGACGGAGTGTGGGCCCCCTAGCGAGGCGACACTCGGACGGAGTGTGGGCCCCCTAGCGAGGCGACACTCGGACGGAGTGTGGGACCCCTAGCTTGGCGACACTCGGACGGAGTGTGGGACCCCTAGCTAGGCGACTCTCGGATGGAGTGTGGGCCCCCTAGCTAGGCGACACTCGGACGGAGTGTGGGCCCCCTAGCTAGGCGACACTCGGACGGAGTGTGGGCCCCCTAGCTAGGCGACACTCAGACGGAGTGTGGGCCCCCTAGCTAGGCGACACTCTGACGGAGTGTGGGCCCCCTAGCTAGGCGACACTCGGACGGAGTGTGGGCCCCCTAGCGAGGCGACAGTCGGACGGAGTGTGGGCCCCCTAGCTAGGCGACACTCGGACGGAGTGTGGGCCCCCTAACTAGGCGACACTCGGACGGAGTGTTGGCCCAATAGCTAGGCGACACTTGGACGGAGTGTGGGCCCCCTAGCTAGGCGACACTCGAACGGAGTGTGGGCCCCCTAGCTAGGCGACACTCTGACGGAGTGTGGGCCCCCTTGCTAGGCGACACTCGGACGGAGTGTGGGCCCCCTAGCTAGGCGACACTCTGATGGAGTGTGGGCCCCCTTGCTAGGCAACACTCGGACGGAGTGTGGGCCCCCTAGCTAGGCGACATTCTGACGGAGTGTGGGCCCCCTAGCTAGGCGACACTCGATCGGAGTGTGGGCCCCCTAGCTAGGTGACACTCGGACGGAGTGTGGGCCCCCTAACTAGGCGACACTCGGACGGAGTGTGGGCCCAATAGCTAGGCGACACTTGGACGGAGTGTGGCCCCCTAGCTAGGCGACACTCGGACGGAGTGTGGGCCCCTTAGCTAGGCGACACTTGGACGGAGTGTGGGCCCCTAGCTAGGCGACACGCGGACGGAGTGTTGGCCCCCTAGCTAGGAGACATTCAGACGGAGAGTGGGCCCCCTAGCTAGGAGACACTCTGACGGAGTGTGGGCCCCCTAGCTAGGCGACACTCTGACGGAGTGTGGGCCCCCTAGCTAGGCGACACTCGGACGGAGTGTGGGCCCCCTAGCTAGGCGACACTCGGGACGGAGTGTGGGCCCCCTAGTTAGGCGACACTCGGACGGAGTGTGGGCCCCCTAGCTAGGCGGCACTCGGACGGAGTGTGGTCCCAATAGCTAGGCGACACTCAGACGGAGTGTGGGCCCCCTAGCTAGGCGACACTCGGACGGAGTGTGGGCCCCCTAGCTAGGCGACACTTTGACGGAGTGTGGGCCCCCTAGCTAGGTGACACTCTGATGGAGTGTGGGCCCCCTTGCTAGGCGACACTCGGACGGAGTGTGGCCCCCTAGCTAGGCGACATTCTGACGGAGTGTGGGCCCCCTAGCTAGGCGACACTCGTTTGGAGTGTGGGCCCCCTAGCTAGGCGACACTCGGACGGAGTGTGGGCCCCCTAACTAGGCAACACTCGGACGGAGTGTGGGCCCCTTAGCTAGGCGACACTCGGACGGAGTGTGGGCCCCCTAGCTAGGAGACACTCGGACGGAGTGTGGGCCCCCTAGCTAAGCGACACTCGGACGGAGTGTGGGCCCCCTAAATAGGCGACACTCGGACGGAGTGTGGGCCCAATAGCTAGGCGACACTCGGACGGAGTGTGGGCCCCCTAGCTAGGCGACACTCGGACGGAGTGCGGGCCCCCTAGCTAGGCGACACTCTGACGGAGTTTGGGCCCCCTAACTAGGCGACACTCGGACGGAGTGTGGGCCCAATAGCTAGGCGACACTCGGATGGAGTGTGGGCCCCCTAGCTAGGCGACACTCGGACGGAGTGTGGGCCCCCTAGCTAGGCGACACTCTGACGGAGTTTGGGCCCCTTGCTAGGCGACATTTGGACGGAGTGTGGGCCCCCTAGCTAGGTGACACTCTGATGTAGTGTGGGCCCTCTTGCTAGGCGACACTCGGAGTGTGGGTCCAATAGCTAGGCGACACTCGGACGGAGTGTGGGCCCCCTAGCTAGGCGACACTCTGACGGAGTGTGTGCCCCCTTGCTAGGCGACACTCAGACGGAATGTGGGCCCCCTAGCTAGGCGACACTCTGACGGAGAGTGGGCCCCCTAGCTAGGCGACACTCGGACGGAGTGTGGGCCCCCTAGCTAGGCGACACTCAGACGGAGTGTGGGCCCAATAGCTAGGCGACACTCGGACGGAGTGTGGGCCCAATAGCTAGGCGACACTCGGACAGAGTGTGGGCCCCATTGCTAGGCGACACTCGGAAGGAGTGTGGGCCCCCTAGCTAGGCGACACTCGGTCGGAGTGTGGGCCCCCTAGCTAGGCGACACTCGGACGGAGTGTGGGCCCCCTAGCTAGGCGACTCTCGGATAGAGTGTGGGCCCCCTAGCTAGGCGATACTCGGACGGAGTGTGGGCCCCCTAGCTAGGCGACACTCGGACGGAGTGTGGGCCCCCTAGCTAGGCGACACTCGGACGGAGTGTGGGCCCCCTAGCTAGGCGACACTCGGACGGAGTGTGGGCCCTCTAGCTAGGCGACACTCGGACGGAGTGTGGGCCCCCTAGCGAGGCGACACTCGGACGGAGTGTGGGCCCCCTAGCGAGGCGACACTCGGACGGAGTGTGGGACCCCTAGCTTGGCGACACTCGGACGGAGTGTGGGACCCCTAGCTAGGCGACTCTCGGATGGAGTGTGGGCCCCCTAGCTAGGCGACACTCGGACGGAGTGTGGGCCCCCTAGCTAGGCGACACTCGGACGGAGTGTGGGCCCCCTAGCTAGGCGACACTCAGACGGAGTGTGGGCCCCCTAGCTAGGCGACACTCTGACGGAGTGTGGGCCCCCTAGCTAGGCGACACTCGGACGGAGTGTGGGCCCCCTAGCGAGGCGACACTCGGACGGAGTGTGGGCCCCCTAACTAGGCGACACTCGGACGGAGTGTGGGCCCCCTAACTAGGCGACACTCGGACGGAGTGTTGGCCCAATAGCTAGGCGACACTTGGACGGAGTGTGGGCCCCCTAGCAAGGCGACACTCGGACGGAGTGTGGGCCCCCTAGCTAGGCGACACTCGGACGGCGTGTGGGCCCCCTAGCGAGGCGACACTCGGACGGAGTGTGGGCCCCCTAACTAGGCGACACTCGGACGGAGTGTTGGCCCAATAGCTAGGCCACACTCGGACGGAGTGTGGGCCCCCTAGCTAGGCGAAACTTGGACAGAGTGTGGGCACCCTAGCTAGGCGACACTCGGACGGAGTGTGGGCCCCCTAGCTAGGCGACACTCGGACAGAGTGTGGGCCCCCTAGCTAGGCGACACTCTGACGGAGTGTGGGCCCCCTAGCTAGGCGACACTCGGACGGAGTGTGGGCCCCCTAGCTAGGCGACACTCTGACGGAGTGTGGGCCCCCTAGCTAGGCGACACTCGGACGGAGTGTGGGCCCCCTATCTAGGCGACTCTCGGACGGAGTGTGGGCCCCCTAGCTAGGCGACACTCGAACGGAGTGTGGTCTCCCTAGCTAGGCGACACTCGAACGGAGTGTGGGCCCCCTAGCTAGGCGACACTCGAACGGAGTGTGGGCCCCCTAGCTAGGCGACACTCTGAAGGAGTGTGGGCCCCCTAGCTTTGCGACACTCGGACGGAGTGTGGGCCCCCTATCTAGGCGACTCTCGAACGGAGTGTGGGCCCCCTTGCTAGGCGACACTCGGACGAAGTGTGGGCCCCCTAGCTAGGCGACACTCTGATGGTGTGTGGGCCCCCTTGCTAGGCAACACTCGGACGGAGTGTGGGCCCCCTAGCTAGGCGACATTCTGACGGAGTGTGGGCCCCCTAGCTAGGCGACACTCGATCGGAGTGTGGGCCCCCTAGCTAGGTGACACTCGGACGGAGTGTGGGCCCCCTAACTAGGCGACACTCGGACGGAGTGTGGGCCCAATAGCTAGGCGACACTCGGACGGAGTGTGGGCCCCCTAGCTAGGCGACACTCGGACGGAGTGTGGGTCCCTTAGCTAGGCGACACTTGGACGGAGTGTGGGCCCCTAGCTAGGCGACACTCGGACGGAGTGTTGGCCCCCTAGCTAGGAGACATTCGGACGGAGAGTGGGCCCCCTAGGTAGGAGACACTCTGACGGAGTGTGGGCCCCCTAGCTAGGCGACACTCTGACGGAGTGTGGGCCCCCTAGCTAGGCGACACTCGGACGGAGTGTGGGCCCCCTAGCTAGGCGACACTCGGGACGGAGTGTGGGCCCCCTAGTTAGGCGACACTCGGACGGAGTGTGGGCCCCCTAGCTAGGCGACACTCGGACGGAGTGTGGGCCCAATAGCTAGGCGACACTCAGACGGAGTGTGGGCCCCCTAGCTAGGCGACACTCGGACGGAGTGTGGGCCCCCTAGCTAGGCGACACTTTGACGGAGTGTGGGCCCCCTAGCTAGGTGACACTCTGATGGAGTGTGGGCCCCCTTGCTAGGCGACATTCTGACGGAGTGTGGGCCCCCTAGCTAGGCGACACTCGTTCGGAGTGTGGGCCCCCTAGCTAGGCGACACTTGGACGGAGTGTGGGCCCCCTAACTAGGTGACACTCGGACGGAGTGTGGGCCCCTTAGCTAGGCGACACTCGGACGGAGTGTGGGCCCCCTAGCTAGGCGACACTCGGACGGATTGTGGGCCCCCTAGCTAAGCGACACTCGGACGGAGTGTGGGCCCCCTAACTAGGCGACACTCGGACGGAGTGTGGGCCCAATAGCTAGGCGACACTCGGACGGAGTGTGGGCCCCCTAGCTAGGCGACATTCGGACGGAGTGTGGGCCCCCTAGCTAGGCGACACTCTGACGGAGTTTGGGCCCCCTAACTAGGCGACACTCGGACGGAGTGTGGGCCCAATAGCTAGGCGACACTTGGACGGAGTGTGGGCCCCCTAGCTAGGCGACACTCGGACGGAGTGTGGGCCCCCTAGCTAGGCGACACTCTGACGGAGTTTGGGCCCCTTGCTAGGCGACATTTGGACGGAGTGTGGGCCCCCTAGCTAGGTGACACTCTGATGGAGTGTGGGCCCCCTTGCTAGGCGACACTCGGAGTGTGGGCCAAATAGCTAGGCGACACTCGGACGGAGTGTGGGCCCCCTAGCTAGGCGACACTCTGACGGAGTGTGGGCCCCCTTGCTAGGCGACACTCGGACGGAGTGTGGGCCCCCTAGCTAGGCGACACTCTGAAGGAGTGTGGGCCCCCTTGCTAGGCGACACTCGGACGGAGTGTGGGCCCCCTAGCTAGGCGACACTATGACGAAGTGTGGGCCCCCTTGCTAGGCGACACTCTGACGGAGTGTGGGCCCCCTAGCTAGGCGACACTCGGACGGAGTGTGGGCCCCCTAGCTAGGCGAAACTCGGACGGAGTGTGGGCCCCCTAGCTAGGCGACATTCGGACGGAGTGTGGGCCCCCTAGCTAGGCGACACTCGGACGGAGTGTGGGCCCCCTAACTAGGCGACACTCGAACGGAGTGTGGGCCCAATAGCTAGGCGACACATGGACGGAGTGTGGTCCCCCTAGCTAGGCGACACTCGGACGGAGTGTGTGCCCCTTAGCTAGGCGACATTCGGACGGAGTGTGGGCCCCCTAGCTAGGCGACACTCGGACGGAGTGTGGGCCCCCTAGCTAGGAGACACTCGGACGGAGTGTGGGCCCCTTAGCTAGGCGACACTCGGACGGAGTGTGGGCCCCCTAGCTAGGCGACACTCGGACGGAGTGTGGGCCCCCTAGCTAGGAGACACTCGGACGGAGTGTGGGCCCCTTAGCTAGGCGACACTTGGACGGAGTGTGGGCCCCCTAGCTAGGCGACACTCGGACGGAGTGTGGGCCCCTTAGCTAGGCGACACTCGGACGGAGTGTGGGCCCAATAGCTAGGCGACACTCGGACGGAGTGTGGGCCTCCTAGCTAGGTGACACTCGGACGGAGTGTGGGCCCCTTAGCTAGGCGACACTTGGACGGAATGTGGGCCCCCTAGCTAGGCGACACTCGGACGGAGTGTGGGCCCCCTAGCTAGGAGACATTCGGACGGAGAGTGGGCCCCCTAGCTAGGCGACACTCTGACGGAGTGTGGGCCCCCTAGCTAGGCGACACTCTGACGGAGTGTGGGCCCCCTAGCTAGACGACACTCTGACGGAGTGTGGGCCCCCTAGCTAGGCGACACTCGGGACGGTGTGTGGGCCCCCTAGTTAGGCGACACTCGGACGGAGTGTTGGCCCCCTAGCTAGGCGACACTCGGACGGAGTGTGGGCCCAATAGCTAGGCGATACTCGGACGGAATATGGGCCCCCTAGCTAGGCGACACTCGGACGGAGTGTGGGCCCCCTAGCTAGGCGACACTCTGACGGAGTTTGGGCCCCTTGCTAGGCAACATTTGGATGGAGTGTGGGCCCCCTAGCTAGGTGACACTCTGATGGAGTGTGGGCCCCCTTGCTAGGCGACACTCGGAGTGTGGGCCAAATAGCTAGGCGACACTCGGACGGAGTGTGGGCCCCCTAGCTAGGCGACACTCTGACGGAGTGTGGGCCCCCTTGCTAGGCGACACTCGGACGGAGTGTGGGCCCCCTAGCTAGGCGACACTCTGAAGGAGTGTGGGCCCCCTTGCTAGGCGACACTCGGACGGAGTGTGGGCCCCCTAGCTAGGCGACACTATGACGGAGTGTGGGCCCCCTAGCTAGGTGACACTCGGACGGAGTGTGGGCCCCCTAGCTAGGAGACACTCGGACGGAGAGTGGGCCCCCTTGCTAGGCGACACTCTGACGGAGTGTGGGCCCCCTTGCTAGGCGACACTCTGACGGAGTGTGGGCCCCCTAGCTAGGCGACACTCGGACGGAGTGTGGGCCCCCTAGCTGGGCGACACTCGGACGGAGTGTGGGCCCCCTAGCTAGGCGACACTCGGACGGAGTGTGGGCCCCCTAGCTGGGCGACACTCGGACGGAGTGTGGGCCCCCTAGCTAGGCGACACTTGGACGGAGTGTGGGCCCCCTTGCTAGGCGACACTCGGACGGAGTGTGGGCCCAATAGCTAGGCGACACTCGGACGGAGTGTGGGCCCAATAGCTAGGCGACACTCGGACGGAGTGTGGGCCCAATAGCTAGGCGACACTCGGACAGAGTGTGGGCCCCCTTACTAGGCGACACTCGGAAGGAGTCTGGGCCCCCTAGCTAGGCGAAACTCGGTCGGAGTGTGGGCCCCCTAGCTAGGCGACACTTGGACGGAGTGTGGGCCACCTATTTAGGCGACACTCGGACGGAGTGTGGGCCCCCTAGCTAGGCGACACTCGGACGGAGTGTGGACACCCTAGCTAGGCGACACTTGGACGGAGTGTGGGCCCCCTAGCTAGGCGACACTCGGACGGCGTGTGGGCCCCCTAGCTAGGCGACACTCGGACGGAGTGTGGGCCCCCTAGCTAGGCGACTGTCAGATGGAGTGTGGGCCCCCTAGCTAGGCGACACTCGGACGGAGTGTGGGCCCCCTAGCTAGGCGACACTCGGACGGAGTGTGGGCCCAATAGCTAGGCGACACTCGGACGGAGTGTGGGCCCAATAGCTAGGCGACACTCGGACAGAGTGTGGGCCCCCTTGCTAGGCGACACTCGGAAGGAGTGTGGGCCCCCTACCTAGGCGACACTCGGTCGGAGTGTGGGCCCCCTAGCTAGGCGACACTTGGACGGAGTGTGGGCCCCCTATTTAGGCGACACTCGGACGGAGTATGGGCCCCCTAGCTAGGCGACACTCGGACGGAGTGTGGGCACCCTAGCTAGGCGACACTCGGACGGAGTGTGGGCCCCCTTGCTAGGCGACACTCGGACGGCGTGTGGGCCCCCTAGCTAGGCGACACTCGGACGGAGTGTGGGTCCCCTAGCTAGGCGACTGTCAGATGGAGTGTGGGCCCCCTAGCTAGGCGACACTCGGACGGAGTGTGGGCCCCCTAGCTAGGCGACACTCGGACGGAGTGTGGGCCCCCTAGCTAGGCGACACTCGGACGGAGTGTGGGCCCCCTAGCTAGGCGACACTCGGACGGAGTGTGGGCCCCCTAGCTAGGCGACACTCGGACGGAGTGTGGGCCCCCTAGCTAGGCGACACTCTGACGGAGTGTGGGCCCCCTAACGAGGCGACACTCGGATGGAGTGTGGGCCCCCTAGCTAGGAGACACTCGGACGGAGTGTGGGCCCCTTAGCTAGGCGACACTTGGACGGAGTGTGGGCCCCCTAGCTAGGCGACACTCGGACGGAGTGTGGGCCCCTTAGCTAGGCGACACTCGGACGGAGTGTGGGCCCAATAGCTAGGCGACACTCGGACGGAGTGTGGGCCTCCTAGCTAGGTGACACTCGGACGGAGTGTGGGCCCCTTAGCTAGGCGACACTTGGACGGAGTGTGGGCCCCCTAGCTAGGCGACACTCGGACGGAGTGTGGGCCCCCTAGCTAGGAGACATTCGGACGGAGAGTGGGCCCCCTAGCTAGGCGACACTCTGACGGAGTGTGGGCCCCCTAGCTAGGCGACACTCTGACGGAGTGTGGGCCCCCTAGCTAGACGACACTCTGACGGAGTGTGGGCCCCCTAGCTAGGCGACACTCGGGACGGTGTGTGGGCCCCCTAGTTAGGCGACACTCGGACGGAGTGTTGGCCCCCTAGCTAGGCGACACTCGGACGGAGTGTGGGCCCAATAGCTAGGCGATACTCGGACGGAATATGGGCCCCCTAGCTAGGTGACACTCGGACGGAGTGTGGGCCCCCTAGCTAGGCGACACTCTGACGGAGTTTGGGCCCCTTGCTAGGCAACATTTGGATGGAGTGTGGGCCCCCTAGCTAGGTGACACTCTGATGGAGTGTGGGCCCCCTTGCTAGGCGACACTCGGAGTGTGGGCCAAATAGCTAGGCGACACTCGGACGGAGTGTGGGCCCCCTAGCTAGGCGACACTCTGACGGAGTGTGGGCCCCCTTGCTAGGCGACACTCGGACGGAGTGTGGGCCCCCTAGCTAGGCGACACTCTGAAGGAGTGTGGGCCCCCTTGCTAGGCGACACTCGGACGGAGTGTGGGCCCCCTAGCTAGGCGACACTATGACGGAGTGTGGGCCCCCTTGCTAGGCGACACTCTGACGGAGTGTGGGCCCCCTAGCTAGGCGACACTCGGACGGAGTGTGGGCCCCCTAGCTAGGAGACACTCGGACGGAGAGTGGGCCCCCTTGCTAGGCGACACTCTGACGGAGTGTGGGCCCCCTTGCTAGGCGACACTCTGACGGAGTGTGGGCCCCCTAGCTAGGCGACACTCGGACGGAGTGTGGGCCCCCTAGCTGGGCGACACTCGGACGGAGTGTGGGCCCCCTAGCTAGGCGACACTTGGACGGAGTGTGGGCCCCCTTGCTAGGCGACACTCGGACGGAGTGTGGGCCCAATAGCTAGGCGACACTCGGACGGAGTGTGGGCCCAATAGCTAGGCGACACTCGGACAGAGTGTGGGCCCCCTTACTAGGCGACACTCGGAAGGAGTCTGGGCCCCCTAGCTAGGCGACACTCGGTCGGAGTGTGGGCCCCCTAGCTAGGCGACACTTGGACGGAGTGTGGGCCACCTATTTAGGCAACACTCGGACGGAGTGTGGGCCCCCTAGCTAGGCGACACTCGGACGGAGTGTGGACACCCTAGCTAGGCGACACTTGGACGGAGTGTGGGCCCCCTAGCTAGGCGACACTCGGACGGCGTGTGGGCCCCCTAGCTAGGCGACACTCGGACGGAGTGTGGGCCCCCTAGCTAGGCGACTGTCAGATGGAGTGTGGGCCCCCTAGCTAGGCGACACTCGGACGGAGTGTGGGCCCCCTAGCTAGGCGACACTCGGACGGAGTGTGGGCCCAATAGCTAGGCGACACTCGGACGGAGTGTGGGCCCAATAGCTAGGCGACACTCGGACAGAGTGTGGGCCCCCTTGCTAGGCGACACTCGGAAGGAGTGTGGGCCCCCTACCTAGGCGACACTCGGTCGGAGTGTGGGCCCCCTAGCTAGGCGACACTTGGACGGAGTGTGGGCCCCCTATTTAGGCGACACTCGGACGGAGTATGGGCCCCCTAGCTAGGCGACACTCGGACGGAGTGTGGGCACCCTAGCTAGGCGACACTCGGACGGAGTGTGGGCCCCCTTGCTAGGCGACACTCGGACGGCGTGTGGGCCCCCTAGCTAGGCGACACTCGGACGGAGTGTGGGTCCCCTAGCTAGGCGACTGTCAGATGGAGTGTGGGCCCCCTAGCTAGGCGACACTCGGACGGAGTGTGGGCCCCCTAGCTAGGCGACACTCGGACGGAGTGTGGGCCCCCTAGCTAGGCGATACTCGGACGGAGTGTGGGCCCCCTAGCTAGGCGACACTCGGACGGAGTGTGGGCCCCCTAGCTAGGCGACACTCGGACGGAGTGTGGGCCCCCTAGCTAGGCGACACTCTGACGGAGTGTGGGCCCCCTAACGAGGCGACACTCGGACGGAGTGTGGGCCCCCTAGCGAGGCGACACTAGGACGGAGTGTGGGCCCCCTAGCTAGGTGACTCTCGGACGGAGTGTGGACCCCCTAGCTAGGCGACACTCGAACGGAGTGTGGGCCACCTAGCTAGGCGACACTCGAACGGAGTGTGGGCCCCCTAGCTAGGCGACACTCGGACGGAGTGTGGGCCCAATAGCTAGGCGACACTCGGACAGAGTGTGGGCCCCCTAGCTAGGCGACACTCGATCGGAGTGTGGGCCCCCTAGCTAGGTGACACTCGGACGGAGTGTGGGCCCCCTAACTAGGCGACACTCGGACGGAGTGTGGGCCCAATAGCTAGGCGACACTCGGACGGAGTGTGGGCCCCCTAGCTAGGCGACACTCGGACGGAGTGTGGGTCCCTTAGCTAGGCGACACTTGGACGGAGTGTGGGCCCCTAGCTAGGCGACAATCGGACGGAGTGTTGGCCCCCTAGCTAGGAGACATTCGGACGGAGAGTGGGCCCCCTAGCTAGGAGACACTCTGACGGAGTGTGGGCCCCCTAGCTAGGCGACACTCTGACGGAGTGTGGGCCCCCTAGCTAGGCGACACTCGGACGGAGTGTGGGCCCCCTAGCTAGGCGACACTCGGGACGGAGTGTGGGCCCCCTAGTTAGGCGACACTCGGACGGAGTGTGGGCCCCCTAGCTAGGCGACACTCGGACGGAGTGTGGGCCCAATAGCTAGGCGACACTCAGACGGAGTGTGGGCCCCCTAGCTAGGCGACACTCGGACGGAGTGTGGGGCCCCTAGCTAGGCGACACTTTGACGGAGTGTGGGCCCCCTTGCTAGGCGACACTCGGACGGAGTGTGGGCCCCCTAGCTAGGTGACACTCTGATGGAGTGTGGGCCCCCTTGCTAGGCGACATTCTGACGGAGTGTGGGCCCCCTAGCTGGGCGACACTCGTTCGGAGTGTGGGCCCCCTAGCTAGGCGACACTTGGACGGAGTGTGGGCCCCCTAACTAGGTGACACTCGGACGGAGTGTGGGCCCCTTAGCTAGGCGACACTCGGACGGAGTGTGGGCCCCCTAGCTAGGCGACACTCGGACGGAGTGTGGGCCCCCTAGCTAAGCGACACTCGGACGGAGTGTGGGCCCCCTAACTAGGCGACACTCGGACGGAGTGTGGGCCCAACAGCTAGGTGACACTCGGACGGAGTGTGGGCCCCCTAGCTAGGCGACACTCGGACGGAGTGTGGGCCCCCTAGCTAGGCGACACTCTGACGGAGTTTGGGCCCCCTAACTAGGCGACACTCGGACGGAGTGTGGGCCCAATAGCTAGGCGACACTCGGACGGAGTGTGGGCCCCCTAGCTAGGCGACACTCTGACGGAGTTTGGGCCCCTTGCTAGGCGACATTTGGACGGAGTGTGGGCCCCCTAGCTAGGTGACACTCTGATGGAGTGTGGGCCCCCTTGCTAGGCGACACTCGGAGTGTGGGCCAAATAGCTAGGCGACACTCGGACGGAGTGTGGGCCCCCTAGCTAGGCGACACTCTGACGGAGTGTGGGCCCCCTTGCTAGGCGACACTCGGACGGAGTGTGGGCCCCCTAGCTAGGCGACACTCTGAAGGAGTGTGGGCCCCCTAGCTAGGCGACACTATGACGGAGTGTGGGCCCCCTTGCTAGGCGACACTCTGACGGAGTGTGGGCCCCCTAGCTAGGCGACACTCGGACGGAGTGTGGGCCCCCTAGCTAGGCGAAACTCGGACGGAGTGTGGGCCCCCTAGCTAGGCGACATTCGGACGGAGTGTGGGCCCCCTAGCTAGGCGACACTCGGACGGAGTGTGGGCCCCCTAACTAGGCGACACTCGAACGGAGTGTGGGCCCAATAGCTAGGCGACACGTGGACGGAGTGTGGTCCCCCTAGCTAGGCGACACTCGGACGGAGTGTGTGCCCCTTAGCTAGGCGACATTCGGACGGAGTGTGGGCCCCCTAGCTAGGCGACACTCGGACGGAGTGTGGGCCCCCTAGCTAGGAGACACTCGGACGGATTGTGGGCCCCTTAGCTAGGCGACACTCGGACGGAGTGTGGGCCCCCTAGCTAGGCGACACTCGGACGGAGTGTGGGCCCCCTAGCTAGGAGACACTCGGACGGAGTGTGGGCCCCTTAGCTAGGCGACACTTGGACGGAGTGTGGGCCCCCTAGCTAGGCGACACTCGGACGGAGTGTGGGCCCCTTAGCTAGGCGACACTCGAACGGAGTGTGGGCCCAATAGCTAGGCGACACTCGGACGGAGTGTGGGCCTCCTAGCTAGGTGACACTCGGACGGAGTGTGGGCCCCTTAGCTAGGCGACACTTGGACGGAGTGTGGGCCCCCTAGCTAGGCGACACTCGGACGGAGTGTGGGCCCCCTAGCTAGGCGACACTCTGACGGAGTGTGGGCCCCCTAGCTAGGCGACACTCTGACGGAGTGTGGGCCCCCTAGCTAGACGACACTCTGACGGAGTGTGGGCCCCCTAGCTAGGCGACACTCGGGACGGTGTGTGGGCCCCCTAGCTAGGCGACACTCGGGACGGAGTGTGGGCCCCCTAGCTAGGTGACACTCTGATGGAGTGTGGGCCCCCTTGCTAGGCGACACTCGGAGTGTGGGCCAAATAGCTAGGCGACACTCGGACGGAGTGTGGGCCCCCTAGCTAGGCGACACTCTGACGGAGTGTGGGCCCCCTTGCTAGGCGACACTCGGACGGAGTGTGGGCCCCCTAGCTAGGCGACACTCTGAAGGAGTGTGGGCCCCCTAGC
The DNA here is from genome assembly GCF_039654945.1 of Dendrobates tinctorius. Taxonomy (NCBI): domain Eukaryota; kingdom Metazoa; phylum Chordata; class Amphibia; order Anura; family Dendrobatidae; genus Dendrobates; species Dendrobates tinctorius. The sequence goes on along the minus strand of NW_027361712.1, from coordinate 35,577,629 downwards.
TAGGCGACACTATGACGGAGTGTGGGCCCCCTTGCTAGGCGACACTCTGACGGAGTGTGGGCCCCCTAGCTAGGCGACACTCGGACGGAGTGTGGGCCCCCTAGCTAGGCGAAACTCGGACGGAGTGTGGGCCCCCTAGCTAGGCGACATTCGGACGGAGTGTGGGCCCCCTAGCTAGGCGACACTCGGACGGAGTGTGGGCCCCCTAACTAGGCGACACTCGAACGGAGTGTGGGCCCAATAGCTAGGCGACACGTGGACGGAGTGTGGTCCCCCTAGCTAGGCGACACTCGGACGGAGTGTGTGCCCCTTAGCTAGGCGACATTCGGACGGAGTGTGGGCCCCCTAGCTAGGCGACACTCGGACGGAGTGTGGGCCCCCTAGCTAGGAGACACTCGGACGGATTGTGGGCCCCTTAGCTAGGCGACACTCGGACGGAGTGTGGGCCCCCTAGCTAGGCGACACTCGGACGGAGTGTGGGCCCCCTAGCTAGGAGACACTCGGACGGAGTGTGGGCCCCTTAGCTAGGCGACACTTGGACGGAGTGTGGGCCCCCTAGCTAGGCGACACTCGGACGGAGTGTGGGCCCCTTAGCTAGGCGACACTCGGACGGAGTGTGGGCCCAATAGCTAGGCGACACTCGGACGGAGTGTGGGCCTCCTAGCTAGGTGACACTCGGACGGAGTGTGGGCCCCTTAGCTAGGCGACACTTGGACGGAGTGTGGGCCCCCTAGCTAGGCGACACTCGGACGGAGTGTGGGCCCCCTAGCTAGGCGACACTCGGACGGAGTGTGGGCCCCCTAGCTAGGCGACACTCTGACGGAGTGTGGGCCCCCTAGCTAGACGACACTCTGACGGAGTGTGGGCCCCCTAGCTAGGCGACACTCGGGACGGTGTGTGGGCACCCTAGTTAGGCGACACTCGGACGGAGTGCTGGCCCCCTAGCTAGGCGACACTCGGACGGAGTGTGGGCCCAATAGCTAGGCGATACTCGGACGGAATGTGGGCCCCCTAGCTAGGCGACACTCGGACGGAGTGTGGGCCCCCTAGCTAGGCGACACTCTGACGGAGTTTGGGCCCCTTGCTAGGCAACATTTGGATGGAGTGTGGTCCCCCTAGCTAGGTGACACTCTGATGGAGTGTGGGCCCCCTTGCTAGGCGAAACTCGGAGTGTGGGCCAAATAGCTAGGCGACACTCGGACGGAGTGTGGGCCCCCTAGCTAGGCGACACTCTGACGGAGTGTGGGCCCCCTTGCTAGGCGACACGCGGACGGAGTGTGGGCCCCCTAGCTAGGCGACACTCTGAAGGAGTGTGGGCCCCCTTGCTAGGCGACACTCGGACGGAGTGTGGGCCCCCTAGCTAGGCGACACTATGACGGAGTGTGGGCCCCCTTGCTAGGCGACACTCTGACGGAGTGTGGGCCCCCTAGCTAGGCGACACTCGGACGGAGTGTGGGCCCCCTAGCTAGGAGACACTCGGACGGAGAGTGGGCCCCCTTGCTAGGCGACACTCTGACGGAGTGTGGGCCCCATTGCTAGGCGACACTCTGACGGAGTGTGGGCCCCCTAGCTAGGCGACACTCGGACGGAGTGTGGGCCCCCTAGCTAGGCGACACTCGGACGGAGTGTGGGCCCCCTAGCTAGGCGACACTCGGACGGAGTGTGGGCCCCCTTGCTAGGCGACACTCGGACGGAGTGTGGGCACAATAGCTAGGCGACACTCGGACGGAGTGTGGGCCCAATAGCTAGGCGACACTCGGACAGAGTGTGGGCCCCCTTACTAGGCGACACTCGGAAGGAGTCTGGGCCCCCTAGCTAGGCGACACTCGGTCGGAGTGTGGGCCCCCTAGCTAGGCGACACTTGGACGGAGTGTGGGCCCCCTATTTAGGCGACACTCGGACGGAGTGTGGGCCCCCTAGCTAGGCGACACTCGGACGGAGTGTGGACACCCTAGCTAGGCGACACTTGGACGGAGTGTGGGCCCCCTAGCTAGGCGACACTCGGACGGCGTGTGGGCCCCCTAGCTAGGCGACACTCGGACGGAGTGTGGGCCCCCTAGCTAGGCGACTGTCAGATGGAGTGTGGGCCCCCTAGCTAGGCGACACTCGGACGGAGTGTGGGCCCCCTAGGTAGGCGACACTCGGACGGAGTGTGGGCCCAATAGCTAGGCGACACTCGGACGGAGTGTGGGCCCAATAGCTAGGCGACACTCGGACGGAGTGTGGGCCCCCTAACTAGGCGACACTCGGACGGAGTGTTGGCCCCTTAGCTAGGCGACACTCGGACGGAGTGTGGGACCCCTAGCTAGGCGACACTCGGACGGAGTGTGGGCCCCCTAGCTAAGCGTCACTCGGACGGAGTGTGGGCCCCCTAAATAGGCGACACTCGGACGGAGTGTGGGCCCAATAGCTAGGCGACACTCGGACGGAGTGTGGGCCCCCTAGCTAGGCGACACTCGGACGGAGTGTGGGCCCCCTAGCTAGGCGACACTCTGACGGAGTTTGGGCCCCCTAACTAGGCGACACTCGGACGGAGTGTGGGCCCAATAGCTAGGCGACACTCGGACGGAGTGTGGGCCCCCTAGCTAGGCGACACTCGGACGGAGTGTGGGCCCCCTAGCTAGGCGACACTCGGACGGAGTGCGGGCCCCCTAGGTGGTCGACACTCTGACGGAGTTTGGGCCCCCTAACTAGGCGACACTCGGACGGAGTGTGGGCCCAATAGCTAGGCGACACTCGGACGGAGTGTGGGCCCCCTAGCTAGGCGACACTCGGACGGAGTGTGGGCCCCCTAGCTAGGCGACACTCTGACGGAGTTTGGGCCCCTTGCTAGGCGACATTTGGACGGAGTGTGGGCCCCCTAGCTAGGTGACACTCTGATGGAGTGTGGGCCCTCTTGCTAGGCGACACTCGGAGTGTGGGTCCAATAGCTAGGCGACACTCGGACGGAGTGTGGGCCCCCTAGCTAGGCGACACTCTGACAGAGTGTGGGCCCACTTGCTAGGCGACACTCTGACGGAGTGTGGGCCCCCTAGCAAGGCGACACTCTGACGGAGTGTGGGCCCCCTTGCTAGGCGACACTCGGAGTGTTGGCCCCCTTGCTAGGCGACACTCGGACGGAGTGTGGGCCCCCTAGCTAGGCGACACATGGACGGAGTATGGGCCCCCTAGCTAGGCGACACTCGGACGGAGTGTGGGCCCCCTAGCTAGGCGACACTCGGACGGAGTATGGGCTCCCTAGCTAGGCGACACTCGGACGGAGTGTGGGCCCCCTAGCTAGGCGACACTCTGACGGAGTGTGGGCCCCCTTGCTAGGCGACACTCTGACGGAGTGTGGTCCTCCTTGCAAGGCGACACTCTGACGGAGTGTGGGCCCCCTTGCTAGGCGACACTCGGACGGAGTGTGGGCCCCCTAGCTAGGCGACACTCTGACGGAGTGTGGGCAACCTTGCTAGGCGACACTCGGACAGAGTATGGGCCCCCTAGCTAGGCGACACTCGGACGAAGTGTGGGCCCCCTAGCTAGGCGACACTCTGACGGAGTGTGGGTCCCCTTGCTAGACGACACTCGGACGGAGTGTGGGCCCCCTAGCTAGGCGACACTCGGACGGAGTGTGGGCCCCCTAGCTAGGTGACACTCGGACGGAGTATGGGCCCCCTAGCTAGGCGACACTCGGACGGAGTGTGGGCCCCCTAGCTAGGCGACACTCGGGCGGAGTATGGGCCCCCTAGCTAGGCGACACTCGGACGGAGTGTGGGCCCCCTAGCTAGGCGACACTCTGACGGAGTGTGGGCCCCCTTGATAGGCGACACTCTGACGGAGTGTGGTCCCCCTTGATAGGCGACACTCTGACGGAGTGTGGGCCCCCTTGCTAGGCGACACTCGGACGGAGTGTGGGACCCCTAGCTAGGCGACACTCTGACGGAGTGTGGGCAACCTTGCTAGGCGACACTCGGACAGAGTATGGGCCCCCTAGCTAGGCGACACTCGGACGAAGTGTGGGCCCCCTAGCTAGGCGACACTCTGACGGAGTGTGGGCCCCCTAGCTTGGCGACACTCGGACTGAGTGTGGGCTCCCTAACTAGGCGACACTCGGACGGAGTGTGGGCCCCCTAGCTAGGCGACACTCTGACGGAGTGTGGGCCCCTAGCTAGGCGACACTCGGACGGAGTGTGGGCCCCCTAGCTAGGCGACACTCTGACGGAGAATGGGACCCCTAGCTAGGCGACACTCGGACGGAGTGTGGGCCCCCTAGCTAGGCGACACTCTGACGGAGTGTGGGCCCCCTTGCTAGGCGACACTCTGACGGAGTGTGGGCCCCCTAGCTAGGCGACACTCTGACGGAGTGTGGGCCCCCTTGCTAGGCGACACTCTGACGGAGTGTGGGCCCCCTAGCTAGGCGACACTCGGACGGGGTGTGGGCCCCCTAGCTAGGCGACACTCGGACGGAGTGTGGGCCCCCTAGCTAGGCGACACTCGGACGGAGTGTGGGCCCCCTTGATAGACGACACTCGGACGGAGTGTTGGCCCCCTTGCTAGGCGACATTTGGACGGAGTGTGGGCCCCCTAGCTAGGCGACACTCGGACAGAGTGTGGGCCCCCTAGCTAGGCGACACTCGGACGGATTGTGGGCCCCCTAGCTAGGCGACACTCGGACGGATTGTGGGCTCCCTAGCTAGGCGACACTCGGACGGAGTGTGGGCACCCTAGCTAGGAGACACTCGGACAGAGTGAGGGCCCCCTAGCTAGGTGACACTCGGACGGAGTGTGGGCCCCCTAGCAAGGCGACACTCGGACGGAGTGTGGGCCCCCTAGGTAGGCGACACTCGGACAGAGTGTGGGCCCCCTAGCTAGGCGACACTCGGACAGAGTGTGGGCCACCTAGCTAGGCGACACTCAGACGGATTGTGGGCCACCTAGCTAGGCGACACTCGGACGGAGTGTAGGCCCCCTAGCTAGGCGACACTCGGACGGAGTGTGGGCCCCCTAGCTAGGCGACACTCGGACGGAGTGTGGGCCCCCTTGCTAGGCGACACTCGGACGGAGTGTGGGCCCCCTAGCTAGGCGACACTCGGACGGAGTGTGGGCCCCCTAGCTAGGCGACACTCGGACGGGGTGTGGGCCCACTAGCTAGGCGACACTCGGACGGAGTGTGGGCCCCCTAGCTAGGCGACACTCGGACGGAGTGTGGGCCCCCTAGCTAGGCGACACTTGGACTGAGTGTGGGCCCCCTAACTAGGTGACACTCGGACGGAGTGTGGGCCCCCTAGCTAGGCGACACTCGGACGGAGTGTGCGCCCCTAGCTAGGCGACACTCTGACGGAGTGTGCGCCCCTAGCTAGGCGACACTCTGACGGAGTGTGGGCCCCCTAGCTTGGCGACACTCTGACGGAGTGTGGGCCCCCTTGCTAGGAGACACTCGGACGGAGTGTGGACCCCCTAGCTAGGCGACACTCGGACGGAGTGTGGGCCCCCTAGCTAGGTGACACTCGGACGGAGTATGGGCCCCCTAGCTAGGCGACACTTGGACGGAGTATGGGCCCCCTAGCTAGGCGACACTCGGACGGAGTGTGGGCCCCCTAGCTAGGCGACACTCTGACGGAGTGTGGGCCCCCTTGCTAGGCGACACTCTGACGGAGTGTGGGCCCCCTTGCTAGGCGACACTCGGACGGAGTGTGGGACCCCTAGCTAGGCGACACTCTGACGGAGTGTGGGCAACCTTGCTAGGCGACACTCGGACAGAGTATGGGCCCCCTAGCTAGGCGACACTCGGACGAAGTGTGGGCCCCCTAGCTAGGCGACACTCTGACGGAGTGTGGGCCCCCTAGCTAGGCGACACTCGGACTGAGTGTGGGCTCCCTAACTAGGCGACACTCGGACGGAGTGTGGGCCCCCTAGCTAGGCGACACTCTGACGGATTGTGGGCCCCTAGCTAGGCGACACTCGGACGGAGTGTGGGCCCCCTAGCTAGGCGACACTCTGACGGAGAATGGGACCCCTAGCTAGGCGACACTCGGACGGAGTGTGGGACCCCTAGCTAGGCGACACTCTGACGGAGTGTGGGCCCCCTTGCTAGGCGACACTCTGACGAAGTGTGGGCCCCCTAGCTAGGCGACACTCTGACGGAGTGTGGGCCCCCTTACTAGGCGACACTCTGACGGAGTGTGGGCCCCCTAGCTTGGCGACACTCGGACGGGGTGTGGGCCCACTAGCTAGGCGACACTCGGACGGAGTGTGGGCCCCCTAGCTAGGCGACACTCGGACGGAGTGTGGGCCCCCTTGATAGACGACACTCGGACGGAGTGTTGGCCCCCTTGCTAGGCGACATTTGGACGGAGTGTGGGCCCCCTAGCTAGGCGACACTCGGACAGAGTGTGGGCCCCCTAGCTAGGCGACACTCGGACGGATTGTGGGCCCCCTAGCTAGGCGACTCTCGGACGGATTGTGGGCTCCCTAGCTAGGCGACACTCGGACGGAGTGTGGGCACCCTAGCTAGGAGACACTCGGACAGAGTGAGGGCCCCCTAGCTAGGTGACACTCGGACGGAGTGTGGGCCCCCTAGCAAGGCGACACTCGGACGGAGTGTGGGCCCCCTAGGTAGGCGACACTCGGACAGAGTGTGGGCCCCCTAGCTAGGCGACACTCGGACAGAGTGTGGGCCACCTAGCTAGGCGACACTCAGACGGATTGTGGGCCACCTAGCTAGGCGACACTCGGACGGAGTGTAGGCCCCCTAGCTAGGCGACACTCGGACGGAGTGTGGGCCCCCTAGCTAGGCGACACTCGGACGGAGTGTGGGCCCCCTTGCTAGGCGACACTCGGACGGAGTGTGGGCCCCCTAGCTAGGCGACACTCGGACGGAGTGTGGGCCCCCTAGCTAGGCGACACTCGGACGGGGTGTGGGCCCACTAGCTAGGCGACACTCGGACGGAGTGTGGGCCCCCTAGCTAGGCGACACTCGGACGGAGTGTGGGCCCCCTAGCTAGGCGACACTTGGACTGAGTGTGGGCCCCCTAGCTAGGTGACACTCGGACGGAGTGTGGGCCCCCTAGCTAGGCGACACTCGGACGGAGTGTGCGCCCCTAGCTAGGCGACACTCTGACGGAGTGTGCGCCCCTAGCTAGGCGACACTCTGACGGAGTGTGGGCCCCCTAGCTTGGCGACACTCTGACGGAGTGTGGGCCCCCTTGCTAGGAGACACTCGGACGGAGTGTGGACCCCCTAGCTAGGCGACACTCGGACGGAGTGTGGGCCCCCTAGCTAGGAGACACTCGGACGGAGTATGGGCCCCCTAGCTAGGCGACACTTGGACGGAGTATGGGCCCCCTAGCTAGGCGACACTCGGACGGAGTGTGGGCCCCCTAGCTAGGCGACACTCTGACGGAGTGTGGGCCCCCTTGCTAGGCGACACTCTGACGGAGTGTGGGCCCCCTTGCTAGGCGACACTCTGACGGAGTGTGGGCCCCCTTGCTAGGCGACACTCGGACGGAGTGTGGCCCCCTAGCTAGGCGACACTCTGACGGAGTGTGGGCAACCTTGCTAGGCGACACTCTGACGGAGTGTGGGCCCCCTTGCTAGGCGACACTCGGACGGAGTTTGGGCCCCCTAGCTAGGCGACACTCGAACGAAGTGTGGGCCCCCTAACTAGGCGACACTCGGATGGAGTGTGGGCCCCCTAGCTAGGCGACACTCGGACGGAGTGTGGGCCCCCTAACTAGGTGACACTCGGACGGAGTATGGGCCTCCTAGCTAGGCGACACTCGGACGGAGTGTGGGCCCCCTAGCTAGGCGACACTCAGACGGAGTATGGGCCCCCTAGCTGGGCGACACTCGGACGGAGTGTGGGCCCCCTAGCTAGGCGACACTCTGACGGAGTGTGGGCCCCCTTGCTAGGCGACACTGACGGAGTGTGGGCCCCCTTGCTAGGTGACACTCGGACGGAGTGTGGGCCCCCTAGCTAGGCGACACTCTGACGGAGTGTGGGCAACCTTGCTAGGCGACACTCTGACGGAGTGTGGGCCCTCTTGCTAGGCGACACTCGGACGGAGTGTGGGCCCCCTAGCTAGGCGACACTCGAACGGAGTGTGGGCCCCCTAACTAGGCGACACTCGGACGGAGTGTGGGCCCCCTAGCTAGGCAACACTCGGAGTGTGGGCCCCTAACTAGGCGACACTCGGATGGAGTGTGGGCCCCCTAGCTAGGCGACACTCGGACGGAGTGTGGGCCCCCTAGCTAGGCGACACTCGGACGGAGTGTGGGCCCCCTGGCTAGGTGACACTCGGACGGAGTGTGGGCCCCCTAGCTAGTCGACACTCGGACGGAGTGTGGGCCTCCTTGGTAGGCGACACTCGGACGGAGTGTGGGCCCCCTAGCTAGGCGACACTCGGATGGAGTGTTGGCCCCCTTGCTATGCGACATTCGGACGGAGTGTGGGCCCCCCAGCTAGGCGACACTCGGACGGAGTGTGGGCCCCCTAGCTAGGCGACACTCGGACGAAGTGTGGACCCCCTAGCTAGGCGACACACGGACGGAGTGTGGGCTCCGTAGCGAGGCGAAACTCGGACGGAGTGTGGGCCCCCTAGCTAGGTGACACTCGGACGGAGTGTGGGCCCCCTAGCTAGTCGACACTCGGACGGAGTGTGGGCCCCCTTGGTAGGCGACACTCGGACGGAGAGTGGTCCCCCTAGATAGGCGACACTCGGACGGAGTGTGGGCCCCCTGGCTAGGCGACACTCTTACGGAGTGTGGGCCTAATAGCTAGGCGACACTCGGACGGAGTGTGGGCCCCCTAGCTAGGTGACACTCGGACGGAGTGTGGGCCTCCTAGCTAGGCGACACTCTGACGGAGTGTGGGCCCCCTTGATAGACGACACTCGGACGGAGTGTTGGCCCCCTTGCTAGGCGACATTCGGACGGAGTGTGGGCCCCCTAGCTAGGCGACACTCGGACAGAGTGTGGGCCCCCTAGCTAGGCGACACTCGGACGGATTGTGGGCCCCCTAGCTAGGCGACACTCGGACGGAGTGTGGGCCCCCTAGCTAGGCGACACTCTGACGGAGTGTGGGCCCACTAGCTAGGCGACACTCGGACGGAGTGTGGGCCCCCTAGCTAGGCGACACTCGGACGGAGTTTGGGCCCCCTAGCTGGGCGACACTCGGACGGAGTGTGGGCCCCCTTGCTAGGCGACACTCTGACGGAGAGTGGGCCCCCTTGCTAGGCGACACTCTGACGGAGTGTGGGCCCCCTAGCTAGGCGACACTCTGACGGAGTGTGGGACCCCTTGCTAGGCGACACACGGAGTGTGGGCCCCCTAGCTAGGCGACACTCGGACGGAGTGTGGGCCCCCTAGCTAGGCGACACTCGGACGGAGTGTGGGCCCCCTAGCTAGGCGACACTTGGACGGAGTGTGGGCCCCCTAGCTAGGCGACACTCGGACGGAGTGTTGGCCCCTAGCTAGGCGACACTCGGACGGAGTGTGGGCCCCCTAGCTAGGCGACACTCTGACGGAGTGTGGGCCCCCTTGCTAGGCGACACTCGGACAGAGTGTGGGCCCTTTAGCTAGGCGACACTCGGACGAAGTGTGGGCCCCCTAGCTAGGCGACACTCTGACGGAGTGTGGGCCCCCTTACTAGGCGACACTCTGACGGAGTGTGGGCCCCCTAGCTTGGCGACACTCGGACGGAGTGTGGGCCCACTAGCTAGGCGACACTCGGACGGAGTGTGGGCCCCCTAGCTAGGCGACACTCGGACGGAGTGTGGGCCCCCTAGCTAGGCGACACTCGGACTGAGTGTGGGCCCCCTAACTAGGCGACACTCGGACGGAGTGTGGGCCCCCTAGCTAGGCGACACTCGGACGGAGTGTGCGCCCCTAGCTAGGCGACACTCTGACGGAGTGTGGGCCCCCTAGCTTGGCGACACTCTGACGGAGTGTGGGCCCCCTTGCTAGGAGACACTCGGACGGAGTGTGGATCCCCTAGCTAGGCGACACTCGGACGGAGTGTGGGCCCCCTAGCTAGGTGACACTCGGACGGAGTATGGGCCCCCTAGCTAGGCGACACTCGGACGGAGTGTGGGCCCCCTAGCTAGGCGACACTTGGACGGAGTATGGGCCCCCTAGCTAGGCGACACTCGGACGGAGTGTGGGCCCCCTAGCTAGGCGACACTCTGACGGAGTGTGGGCCCCCTTGCTAGGCGACACTCTGACGGAGTGTGGGCCCCCTTGCTAGGCGACACTCGGACGGAGTGTGGGCCCCCTAGCTAGGCGACACTCTGACGGAGTGTGGGCAACCTTGCTAGGCGACACTCTGACGGAGTGTGGGCCCCCTTGCTAGGCGACACTCGGACGGAGTTTGGGCCCCCTAGCTAGGCGACACTCGAACGGAGTGTGGGCCCCCTAACTAGGCGACACTCGGATGGAGTGTGGGCCCCCTAGCTAGGCGACACTCGGACGGAGTGTGGGCCCCCTAACTAGGTGACACTCGGACGGAGTATGGGCCCCCTAGCTAGGCGACACTCGGACGGAGTGTTGGCCCCCTAGCTAGGCGACACTCAGACGGAGTATGGTCCCCCTAGCTGGGCGACACTCGGACGGAGTGTGGGCCCCCTAGCTAGGCGACACTCTGACGGAGTGTTGGCCCCCTTGCTAGGCGACACTGACGGAGTGTGGGCCCCCTTGCTAGGTGACACTCGGACGGAGTGTGGGCCCCCTAGCTAGGCGACACTCTGACGGAGTGTGGGCAACCTTGCTAGGCGACACTCTGACGGAGTGTGGGCCCTCTTGCTAGGCGACACTCGGACGGAGTGTGGGCCCCCTAGCTAGGCGACACTCGAACGGAGTGTGGGCCCCCTAACTAGGCGACACTCGGACGGAGTGTGGGCCCCCTAGCTAGGCAACACTCGGAGTGTGGGCCCCTAACTAGGCGACACTCGGATGGAGTGTGGGCCCCCTAGCTAGGCGACACTCGGACGGAGTGTGGGCCCCCTAGCTAGGCGACACTCGGACGGAGTGTGGGCCCCCTGGCTAGGTGACACTCGGACGGAGTGTGGGCCTAATAGCTAGGCGACACTCGGACGGAGTGTGGGCCCCCTAGCTAGGTGACACTCGGACGGAGTGTGGGCCCCCTAGCTAGGCGACACTCTGACGGAGTGTGGGCCCCCTTGCTAGGCGACACTCGGACGGAGTGTTGGCCCCCTTGCTATGCGACATTCGGACGGAGTGTGGGCCCCCTAGCTAGGCGACACTCGGACGGAGTGTGGGCCCCCTAGCTAGGCGACACTCGGACGGAGTGTGGGCCCCCTAGCTAGGCGACACTCGGACGAAGTGTGGGCCCCCTAGCTAGGCGACACTCGGACGGAGTGTGGGTCCCGTAGCAAGGCGACACTCGGACGGAGTGTGGGCCCCCTAGCTAGGTGACACTCGGACGGAGTGTGGGCCCCCTAGCTAGTCGACACTCGGACGGAGTGTGGGCCCCCTTGGTAGGCGACACTCGGACGGAGTGTGGTCCCCCTAGCTAGGCGACACTCGGACGGAGTGTGGGCCCCCTGGCTAGGCGACACTCGGACGGAGTGTGGGCCTACTAGCTAGGCGACACTCGGACGGAGTGTGGGCCCCCTAGCTAGGTGACACTCGGACGGAGTGTGGGCCCCCTAGCTAGGCGACACTCTGACGGAGTGTGGGCCCCCTTGCTAGGCGACACTCGGACGGAGTGTGGGACCCCTTGCTAGGCGACACTCGGACGGAGTGTGGGCCCCCTAGCTAGGCGACACTCGGACAGAGTGTGGGCCCCCTAGCTAGGCGACACTCGGACGGAGTGTGGGCCCCCTAGCTAGGCGACACTCGGACGGAGTGTGGGCCCCCTAGCTAGGCGACACTCGGACGGAGTGTGGGCCCCCTGGCTAGGCGACACTCGGACGGAGTGTGGGCCCCCTAGCTAGGCGACACTCGGACGGAGTGTGGGCCTCCTTGGTAGGCGACACTCGGACGGACTGTGGGCCCCCTAGCTAGGCGACACTCGGATGGAGTGTTGGCCCCCTTGCTATGCGACATTCGGACGGAGTGTGGGCCCCCCAGCTAGGCGACACTCGGACGGAGTGTGGGCCCCCTAGCTAGGCGACACTCGGACGAAGTGTGGACCCCCTAGCTAGGCGACACACGGACGGAGTGTGGGCTCCGTAGCGAGGCGAAACTCGGACGGAGTGTGGGCCCCCTAGCTAGGTGACACTCGGACGGAGTGTGGGCCCCCTAGCTAGTCGACACTCGGACGGAGTGTGGGCCCCCTTGGTAGGCGACACTCGGACGGAGAGTGGTCCCCCTAGATAGGCGACACTCGGACGGAGTGTGGGCCCCCTGGCTAGGCGACACTCGGACGGAGTGTGGGCCTAATAGCTAGGCGACACTCGGACGGAGTGTGGGCCCCCTAGCTAGGTGACACTCGGACGGAGTGTGGGCCTCCTGGCTAGGCGACACTCTGACGGAGTGTGGGCCCCCTTGATAGACGACACTCGGACGGAGTGTTGGCCCCCTTGCTAGGCGACACTCGGACGGAGTGTTGGCCCCCTAGCTAGGCGACACTCAGACGGAGTATGGTCCCCCTAGCTGGGCGACACTCGGACGGAGTGTGGGCCCCCTAGCTAGGCGACACTCTGACGGAGTGTTGGCCCCCTTGCTAGGCGACACTGACGGAGTGTGGGCCCCCTTGCTAGGTGACACTCGGACGGAGTGTGGGCCCCCTAGCTAGGCGACACTCTGATGGAGTGTGGGCAACCTTGCTAGGCGACACTCTGACGGAGTGTGGGCCCTCTTGCTAGGCGACACTCGGACGGAGTGTGGGCCCCCTAGCTAGGCGACACTCGAACGGAGTGTGGGCCCCCTAACTAGGCGACACTCGGACGGAGTGTGGGCCCCCTAGCTAGGCAACACTCGGAGTGTGGGCCCCTAACTAGGCGACACTCGGATGGAGTGTGGGCCCCCTAGCTAGGCGACACTCGGACGGAGTGTGGGCCCCCTAGCTAGGCGACACTCGGACGGAGTGTGGGCCCCCTGGCTAGGTGACTCTCGGACGGAGTGTGGGCCTAATAGCTAGGCCACACTCGGACGGAGTGTGGGCCCCCTAGCTAGGTGACACTCGGACGGAGTGTGGGCCTCCTAGCTAGGCGACACTCTGACGGAGTGTGGGCCCCCTTGATAGACGACACTCGGACGGAGTGTTGGCCCCCTTGCTAGGCGACATTTGGACGGAGTGTGGGCCCCCTAGCTAGGCGACACTCGGACAGAGTGTGGGCCCCCTAGCTAGGCGACACTCGGACGGATTGTGGGCCCCCTAGCTAGGCGACACTCGGACGGAGTGTGGGCCCCCTAGCTAGGCGACACTCTGACGGAGTGTGGGCCCACTAGCTAGGCGACACTCGGACGGAGTGTGGGCCCCCTAGCTAGGCGACACTCGGACGGAGTTTGGGCCCCCTAGCTGGGCGACACTCGGACGGAGTGTGGGCCCCCTTGCTAGGCGACACTCTGACGGAGAGTGGGCCCCCTTGCTAGGCGACACTCTGACGGAGTGTGGGCCCCCTAGCTAGGCGACACTCTGACGGAGTGTGGGACCCCTTGCTAGGCGACACACGGAGTGTGGGCCCCCTAGCTAGGCGATACTCGGACGGAGTGTGGGCCCCCTAGCTAGGCGACACTCGGACGGAGTGTAGGCCCCCTAGCTAGGCGACACTTGGACGGAGTGTGGGCCCCCTAGCTAGGCGACACTCGGACAGAGTGTTGGCCCCTAGCTAGGCGACACTCGGACGGAGTGTGGGCCCCCTAGCTAGGCGACACTCTGACGGAGTGTGGGGCCCCTTGCTAGGCGACACTCGGACAGAGTGTGGGCCCTTTAGCTAGGCGACACTCGCACGAAGTGTGGGCCCCCTAGCTAGGCGACACTCTGACGGAGTGTGGGCCCCCTTACTAGGCGACACTCTGACGGAGTGTGGGCCCCCTAGCTTGGCGACACTCGGACGGAGTGTGGGCCCACTAGCTAGGCGACACTCGGACGGAGTGTGGGCCCCCTAGCTAGGCGACACTCGGACGGAGTGTGGGCCCCCTAGCTAGGCGACACTCGGACTGAGTGTGGGCCCCCTAACTAGGCGACACTCGGACGGAGTGTGGGCCCCCTAGCTAGGCGACACTCGGACGGAGTGTGCGCCCCTAGCTAGGCGACACTCTGACGGAGTGTGGGCCCCCTAGCTTGGCGACACTCTGACGGAGTGTGGGCCCCCTTGCTAGGAGACACTCGGACGGAGTGTGGATCCCCTAGCTAGGCGACACTCGGACGGAGTGTGGGCCCCCTAGCTAGGTGACACTCGGACGGAGTATGGGCCCCCTAGCTAGGCGACACTCGGACGGAGTGTGGGCCCCCTAGCTAGGCGACACTTGGACGGAGTATGGGCCCCCTAGCTAGGCGACACTCGGACGGAGTGTGGGCCCCCTAGCTAGGCGACACTCTGACGGAGTGTGGGCCCCCTTGCTAGGCGACACTCTGACGGAGTGTGGGCCCCCTTGCTAGGCGACACTCTGACGGAGTGTGGGCCCCCTAGCTAGGCGACACTCTGACGGAGTGTGGGCAACCTTGCTAGGCGACACTCTGACGGAGTGTGGGCCCCCTTGCTAGGCGACACTCGGACGGAGTTTGGGCCCCCTAGCTAGGCGACACTCGAACGGAGTGTGGGCCCCCTAACTAGGCGACACTCGGATGGAGTGTGGGCCCCCTAGCTAGGCGACACTCGGACGGAGTGTGGGCCCCCTAACTAGGTGACACTCGGACGGAGTATGGGCCCCCTAGCTAGGCGACACTCGGACGGAGTGTTGGCCCCCTAGCTAGGCGACACTCAGACGGAGTATGGTCCCCCTAGCTGGGCGACACTCGGACGGAGTGTGGGCCCCCTAGCTAGGCGACACTCTGACGGAGTGTTGGCCCCCTTGCTAGGCGACACTGACGGAGTGTGGGCCCCCTTGCTAGGTGACACTCGGACGGAGTGTGGGCCCCCTAGCTAGGCGACACTCTGACGGAGTGTGGGCAACCTTGCTAGGCGACACTCTGACGGAGTGTGGGCCCTCTTGCTAGGCGACACTCGGACGGAGTGTGGGCCCCCTAGCTAGGCGACACTCGAACGGAGTGTGGGCCCCCTAACTAGGCGACACTCGGACGGAGTGTGGGCCCCCTAGCTAGGCAACACTCGGAGTGTGGGCCCCTAACTAGGCGACACTCGGATGGAGTGTGGGCCCCCTAGCAAGGCGACACTCGGACGGAGTGTGGGCCCCCTAGCTAGGCGACACTCGGACGGAGTGTGGGCCCCCTGGCTAGGTGACACTCGGACGGAGTGTGGGCCTAATAGCTAGGCGACACTCGGACGGAGTGTGGGCCCCCTAGCTAGGTGACACTCGGACGGAGTGTGGGCCCCCTAGCTAGGCGACACTCTGACGGAGTGTGGGCCCCCTTGCTAGGCGACACTCGGACGGAGTGTTGGCCCCTTGCTATGCGACATTCGGACGGAGTGTGGGCCCACTAGCTAGGCGACACTCGGACGGAGTGTGGGCCCCCCAGCTAGGCGACACTCGGACGGAGTGTGGGCCCCCTAGCTAGGCGACACTCGGACGAAGTGTGGACCCCCTAGCTAGGCGACACTCGGACGGAGTGTGGGTCCCGTAGCGAGGCGACACTCGGACGGAGTGTGGGCCCCCTAGCTAGGTGACACTCGGACGTTGTGTGGGCCCCCTAGCTAGTCGACACTCGGACGGAGTGTGGGCCCCCTTGGTAGGCGACACTCGGACGGAGAGTGGTCCCCCTAGCTAGGCGACACTCGGACGGAGTGTGGGCCCCCTGGCTAGGCGACACTCGGACGTAGTGTGGGCCTAATAGCTAGGCGACACTCAGACGGAGTGTGGGCCCCCTAGCTAGGTGACACTCGGACGGAGTGTGGGCCTCCTAGCTAGGCGACACTCTGACGGAGTGTGGGCCCCCTTGATAGACGACACTCGGACGGAGTGTTGGCCCCCTTGCTAGGCGACATTCGGACGGAGTGTGGGCCCCCTAGCTAGGCGACACTCGGACAGAGTGTGGGCCCCCTAGCTAGGCGACACTCGGACGGATTGTGGGCCCCCTAGCTAGGCGACACTCGGACGGAGTGTGGGCCCCCTAGCTAGGCGACTCTCTGACGGAGTGTGGGCCCACTAGCTAGGCGACACTCGGACGGAGTGTGGGCCCCCTAGCTAGGCGACACTCGGACAGAGTGTGGGCCCCCTAGCTAGGCGACACTCGGACGGAGTGTGGGCCCCCTAGCTAGGCGACACTCGGACGGAGTGTGGGCCCCCTAACTAGGCGACACTCGGACGGAGTGTGGGCCCCCTAGCTAGGCGACACTCGGACGGAGTGTTGGCCCCTAGCTAGGCGACACTCGGACGGAGTGTGGGCCCCCTAGCTAGGCGACACTCTGACGGAGTGTGGGCCCCCTTGCTAGGCGACACTCGGACAGAGTGTGGGCCCTTTAGCTAGGCGACACTCGGACGAAGTGTGGGCCCCCTAGCTAGGCGACACTCTGACGGAGTGTGGGCCCCCTTACTAGGCGACACTCTGACGGAGTGTGGGCCCCCTAGCTTGGCGACACTCGGACGGAGTGTGGGCCCACTAGCTAGGCGACACTCGGACGGAGTGTGGGCCCCCTAGCTAGGCGACACTCGGACGGAGTGTGGGCCCCCTAGCTAGGCGACACTCGGACTGAGTGTGGGCCCCCTAACTAGGCGACACTCGGACGGAGTGTGGGCCCCCTATCTAGGCGACACTCGGACGGAGTGTGCGCCCCTAGCTAGGCGACACTCTGACGGAGTGTGGGCCCCCTAGCTTGGCGACACTCTGACGGAGTGTGGGCCCCCTTGCTAGGAGACACTCGGACGGAGTGTGGATCCCCTAGCTAGGCGACACTCGGACGGAGTGTGGGCCCCCTAGCTAGGTGACACTCGGACGGAGTATGGGCCCCCTAGCTAGGCGACACTCGGACGGAGTGTGGGCCCCCTAGCTAGGCGACACTTGGACGGAGTATGGGCCCCCTAGCTAGGCGACACTCGGACGGAGTGTGGGCCCCCTAGCTAGGCGACACTCTGACGGAGTGTGGGCCCCCCAGCTAGGCGACACTCGGACGGAGTGTGGGCCCCCTAGCTAGGCGACACTCGGACGAAGTGTGGACCCCCTAGCTAGGCGACACTCGGACGGAGTGTGGGTCCCGTAGCGAGGCGACACTCGGACGGAGTGTGGGCCCCCTAGCTAGGTGACACTCGGACGGAGTGTGGGCCCCCTAGCTAGTCGACACTCGGACGGAGTGTGGGCCCCCTTGGTAGGCGACACTCGGACGGAGAGTGGTCCCCCTAGCTAGGCGACACTCGGACGGAGTGTGGGCCCCCTAGCTAGGCGACACTTGGACGGAGTATGGGCCCCCTAGCTAGGCGACACTCGGACGGAGTGTGGGCCCCCTAGCTAGGCGACACTCTGACGGAGTGTGGGCCCCCCAGCTAGGCGACACTCGGACGGAGTGTGGGCCCCCTAGCTAGGCGACACTCGGACGAAGTGTGGACCCCCTAGCTAGGCGACACTCGGACGGAGTGTGGGTCCCGTAGCGAGGCGACACTCGGACGGAGTGTGGGCCCCCTAGCTAGGTGACACTCGGACGGAGTGTGGGCCCCCTAGCTAGTCGACACTCGGACGGAGTGTGGGCCCCCTTGGTAGGCGACACTCGGACGGAGAGTGGTCCCCCTAGCTAGGCGACACTCGGACGGAGTGTGGGCCCCCTGGCTAGGCGACACTCGGACGGAGTGTGGGCCTAATAGCTAGGCGACACTCGGACGGAGTGTGGGCCCCCTAGCTAGGTGACACTCGGACGGAGTGTGGGCCTCCTAGCTAGGCGACACTCTGACGGAGTGTGGGCCCCCTTGATAGACGACACTCGGACAGAGTGTTGGCCCCCTTGCTAGGCGACATTCGGACGGAGTGTGGGCCCCCTAGCTAGGCGACACTCGGACAGAGTGTGGGCCCCCTAGCTAGGCGACACTCGGACGGATTGTGGGCCCCCTAGCTAGGCGACACTCGGACGGAGTCTGGGCCCCCTAGCTAGGCGACACTCTGACGGAGTGTGGGCCCACTAGCTAGGCGACACTCGGACGGAGTGTGGGCCCCCTAGCTAGGCGACACTCGGACAGAGTGTGGGCCCCCTAGCTAGGCGACACTCGGACGGAGTGTGGGCCCCCTAGCTAGGCGACACTCGGACGGAGTGTGGGCCCCCTAGCTAGGCGACACTCGGACGGAGTGTGGGCCCCCTAGCTAGGCGACACTCGGACGGAGTGTTGGCCCCTAGCTAGGCGACACTCGGACGGAGTGTGGGCCCCCTAGCTAGGCGACACTCTGACGGAGTGTGGGCCCCCTTGCTAGGCGACACTCGGACAGAGTGTGGGCCCTTTAGCTAGGCGACACTCGGACGAAGTGTGGGCCCCCTAGCTAGGCGACACTCTGACGGAGTGTAGGCCCCCTAACTAGGCGACACTCGGACGGAGTGTGGGCCCCCTAGCTAGGCGACACTCGGACGGAGTGTGGGCCCCCTAGCTAGGCGACACTCTGACGGAGTATGGGCCCCCTTGCTAGGCGACACTCTGACGGAGTGTGGGCCCCCTTGCTAGGCGACACTCGGACGAAGTGTGGGCCCCCTAGCTAGGCAACACTCTGACGGAGTTTGGGCCCCCTTGTTAGGCGACACTCTGACGGAGTGTGGGCCCACTAGCTTGGCGACACTCGGACGGAGTGTGGGCCCCCTAGCTAGGCGACACTCGAACGGAGTGTGGGCCCCCTAACTAGGCGACACTCGGACGGAGTGTGGGCCCCCTAGCTAGGCGACACTCGGAGTGTGGGCCCCCTAACAAGGCGACACTCGGACGGAGTGTGGGCCTCTAGCTAGGCGACACTCTGATGGAGTGTGGGCCCTCTTGCTAGGCGACACTCGGACGGAGTGTGGGCCCCCTAGTTAGGCGACACTCTGACGGAGTGTGGGCCCCCTTGCTAGGCGACACTCTGACGGAGTGTGGGCCCCCCAGCTAGGCGACACTCTGACGGAGTGTGGGCCCCCTTGCTAGGCGACACTCGGACGGAGTGTGGGCCCCCTAGCTAGGCGACACTCGGACGGAGTGTGGTCCCCCAAGCTAGGCGACTCTCAGACGGAGTGTGGGCCCCCTAGCTAGGCTACAATCGGACGGAGTGTGGGCCCCCTAGCTAGGCGACACTCGGACGGAGTATGGGCACCCTAGCTAGGCGACACTCGGACGGAGTGTGGGCCCCCTAGCTAGGCGACACTCGGACGTAGTGTGGGCCCCCTAGCTAGGCGACACTCGGACGGAGTGTGGGCCCCCTAGCTAGGCGACACTCTGACGGAGTATGGGCCCCCTTGCTAGGCGACACTCTGACGGAGTGTGGGCCCCCTTGCTAGGCGACACTCGGACGGAGTGTGGGCCCACTAGCTAGGCAACACTCTGACGGAGTTTGGGCCCCCTTGCTAGGCGACACTCTGACGGAGTGTGGGCCCACTAGCTTGGCGACACTCGGACGGAGTGTGGGCCCCCTAGCTAGGCGACACTCGAACGGTGTGTGGGCCCCCTAACTAGGCGACACTCGGACAGAGTGTGGGCCCCCTAGCTAGGCGACACTCGGAGTGTGGGCCCCCTAACTAGGCGACACTCTGACGGAGTGTGGGCCCCCTAGCTAGGCGATACTCGGACGGAGTGTGGGCACCCTAGCTAGGCGACACTCAGACGGAGTGTGGGCCCCCTAGCTAGGCTACAATCGGACGGAGTGTGGGCCCGCTAGCTAGGCGACACTCTGACGGAGTGTGGGCCCCCTTGCTAGGCGACACTCTGACGGAGTGTGGGCCCCCTAGGTAGGCGACACTCGGACGGAGTGTGGGCCCCCTTGCTAGGCGACAGTCGGACGGAGTGTGGGCCCCCTAACTGGGCGACACTCGGACGGAGTGTGGGCCCCCTTGCTAGGCGACACTCGGACGGAGTGTAGGCCCCCTAGCTAGGCGACACTCTAACCGAGTGTGGGCCCCCTTGCTAGGCGACACTCTGACGGAGTGTGGGCCCCCTAGCTAGGCGACACTCTGACGGAGTGTGGGCCACCTTGCTAGGCGACACTCGGAGTGTGGGCCCCCTAGCTAGGCGACACTCGGACGGAGTGTGGGCCCCCTTGCTAGGCGACACTCGTACGGAGTGTGGGCCCCCTAGCTAGGCGACACTCGGACGGAGTATGGGCCCCCTTGCTAGGCGACACTCTGACGGAGTGTGGACCCCCTAGCTAGGCGACACTCTGACGGAGTGTTGGCCACCTTGCTAGGCGACACTCGGAGTGTGGGCCCCCTAGCTAGGCGACACTCGGACGGAGTGTGGGCCCCCTAGCTAGGCGACACTCAGACAGAGTGTGGGCCCCCTAGCTAGGCGACACTCTGACGGAGTGTGGGCCCCCTTGCTAGGCGACACTCATACGGAGTGTGGGCCCCCTAGCTAGGCGACACTCGGACGGAGTGTGGGCGCCCTAGCTAGGCGACACTCGGACGGAGTATGGGCACCCTAGCTAGGCGACACTCGGACGGAGTGTGGGCCCCCTAGCTAGGCGACACTCGGACGTAGTGTGGGCCCCCTAGCTAGGCGACACTCGGACGGAGTGTGGGCCCCCTAGCTAGGCGACACTCTGACGGAGTATGGGCCCCCTTGCTAGGCGACACTCTGGCGGAGTGTGGGCCCCCTTGCTAGGCGACACTCGGACGAAGTATGGGCCCCCTAGCTAGGCAACACTCTGACGGAGTTTGGGCCGCCTTGCTAGGCGACACTCTGACGGAGTGTGGGCCCACTAGCTTGGCGACACTCGGACGGAGTGTGGGCCCCCTAGCTAGGCGACACTCGAACGGAGTGTGGGCCCCCTAACTAGGCGACACTCGGACGGAGTGTGGGCCCCCTAGCTAGGCGACACTCGGAGTGTGGGCCCCCTAACTAGGCGACACTCGGACGGAGTGTGGGCCCCCTAGTTAGGCGACACTCTGACGGAGTGTGGGCCCCCTTGCTAGGCGACACTCTGACGGAGTGTGGGCCCCCCAGCTAGGCGACACTCTGACGGAGTATGGGCCCCCTTGCTAGGCGACACTCGGACGGAGTGTGGGCCCCCTAGCTAGGCGACACTCGGACGGAGTGTGGTCCCCCTAGCTAGGCGACTCTCAGACGGAGTGTGGGCCCCCTAGCTAGGCTACAATCGGACGGAGTGTGGGCCCCCTAGCTAGGCGACACTCGGACGGAGTATGGGCACCCTAGCTAGGCGACACTCGGACGGAGTGTGGGCCCCCTAGCTAGGCGACACTCGGACGTAGTGTGGGCCCCCTAGCTAGGCGACACTCGGACGGAGTGTGGGCCCCCTAGCTAGGCGACACTCTGACGGAGTATGGGCCCCCTTGCTAGGCGACACTCTGACGGAGTGTGGGCCCCCTTGCTAGGCGACACTCGGACGGAGTGTGGGCCCCCTAGCTAGGCAACACTCTGACGGAGTTTGGGCCCCCTTGCTAGGCGACACTCTGACGGAGTGTGGGCCCACTAGCTTGGCGACACTCGGACGGAGTGTGGGCCCCCTAGCTAGGCGACACTCGAACGGAGTGTGGGCCCCCTAACTAGGCGACACTCGGAGTGTGAGCCCCCTAGCTAGGCGACACTCAGAGTGTGGGCCCCCTAACTAGGCGACACTCGGACGGAGTGTGGGCCCCCTAGCTAGGCGACACTCGGACGGAGTGTGGGCCCCTAGCTAGGCGACACTCGGACGGAGTGTGGGCCCCTTTGCTAGGCGAAACTCTGACGGAGTGTGGGCCCCCCAGCTAGGCGACACTCTGACGGAGTGTGGGCCCCCTTGCTAGGCGACACTCGGACGGAGTGTGGGCCCCCTAGCTAGGCGACACTCGGACGGAGTGTGGTCCCCCTAGCTAGGCGACTCTCAGACAGAGTGTGGGCCCCCTAGCTAGGCTACAATCGGACGGAGTGTGGGCCCCCTAGCTAGGCGACACTCTGACGGAGTGTGGGCCCCCTTGCTAGGCGACACTCTGACGGAGTGTGGGCCCCCTAGCTAGGCGACACTCGGACTGAGTGTGTGCCCCCTAGCTAGGCGACACTCTGACGGAGTGTGGGCCCCCTTGCTAGGCGACACTCTGACGGAGTGTGGGCCCCCTAACTGGGCGACACTCGGACGGAGTTTGGGCCCCCTTGCTAGGCGACACTCGGACGGAGTGTGGGCCCCCTAGCTAGGCGACACTCTGACGGAGTGTGGGCCCCCCTGCTAGGCGACACTCTGACGGAGTGTGGGCTCCCTAGCTAGGTGACACTCTGACGGAGTGTGGGCCCCCTTGCTAGGCGACACTCGGAGTGTGGGACCCTTAGCTAGGCGACACTCGGACGGAGTGTGGGCCCCCTAACTAGGCGACACTCGGACGGAGTGTGGGCCCCCTTGCTAGGCGATACTCGGAGTGTGGGCCCCCTAACTAGGCGACACTCGGACGGAGTGAGGGCCCCCTAGCTAGGCGACACTCTGACGGAGTGTGGGCCCCTAGCTAGGCGACACTTGGACGGAGTGTGGGCCCCCTAGCTAGGCGACACTCTGACGGAGTGTGGGCCCCCTTGCTAGGCGACACTCGGACGGAGTGTGGGCCCCCTAGCTAGGCGACACTCTGACGGAGTGTGGGCCCCCTTGCAAGGCGACACTCTGACGGAATGTGGGCCCCCTAGCTAGGCGACACTCTGACGGAGTGTGGGCCCCCTTGCTAGGCGACACTCGGACGGAGTGTGGGCCCCCTAGCTAGGCGACACTCGGACGAAGTGTGGGCCCCCTAGCTAGGCGACACTCGGACGGAGTGTGGGCCCCCTAGCTAGGCAACACTCTGACGGAGTTTGGGCCCCCTTGCTAGGCGACACTCTGACGGAGTGTGGGCCCACTAGCTTGGTGACACTCGGACGGAGTGTGGGCCCCCTAGCTAGGCGACACTCGAACGGAGTGTGGGCCCCCTAACTAGGCGACACTCGGACGGAGTGTGGGCCCCCTAGCTAGGCGACACTCGGAGTGTGGGCCCCCTAACTAGGCGACACTCGGACGGAGTGTGGGCCCCCTAGCTAGGCGACACTCGGACGGAGTGTGGGCCCCTAGCTAGGCGACACTCGGACGGAGTGTGGGCCCCCTAGCTAGGCGACACTCTGATGGAGTGTGGGCCCTCTTGCTAGGCGACACTCGGACGGAGTGTGGGCCCCCTAGTTAGGCGACACTCTGACGGAGTGTGGGCCCCTTTGCTAGGCGACACTCTGACGGAGTGTGGGCCCCCCAGCTAGGCGACACTCTGACGGAGTGTGGGCCCCCTTGCTAGGCGACACTCGGACGGAGTGTGGGCCCCCTAGCTAGGCGACACTCGGACGGAGTGTGGTCCCCCTAGCTAGGCGACTCTCAGACGGAGTGTGGGCCCCCTAGCTAGGCTACAATCGGACGGAGTGTGGGCCCCCTAGCTAGGCGACACTCTGACGGAGTGTGGGCCCCCTTGCTAGGCGACACTCTGACGGAGTGTGGGCCCCCTAGCTAGGCGACACTCGGACTGAGTGTGTGCCCCCTAGCTAGGCGACACTCTGACGGAGTGTGGGCCCCCTTGCTAGGCGACACTCTGACGGAGTGTGGGCCCCGTAACTGGGCGACACTCGGACGGAGTTTGGGCCCCCTTGCTAGGCGACACTCGGACGGAGTGTGGGCCCTCTAGCTAGGCGACACTCTGACGGAGTGTGGGCCCCCCTGCTAGGCGACACTCTGACGGAGTGTGGGCTCCCTAGCTAGGTGACACTCTGACGGAGTGTGGGCCCCCTTGCTAGGCGACACTCGGAGTGTGGGACCCTTAGCTAGGCGACACTCGGACGGAGTGTGGGCCCCCTAACTAGGCGACACTCGGACGGAGTGTGGGCCCCCTTGCTAGGCGATACTCGGAGTGTGGGCCCCCTAACTAGGCGACACTCGGACGGAGTGAGGGCCCCCTAGCTAGGCGACACTCTGACGGAGTGTGGGCCCCTAGCTAGGCGACACTTGGACGGAGTGTGGGCCCCCTAGCTAGGCGACACTCTGACGGAGTGTGGGCCCCCTTGCTAGGCGACACTCGGACGGAGTGTGGGCCCCCTAGCTAGGCGACACTCTGACGGAGTGTGGGCCCCCTTGCAAGGTGACATTCTGACGGAGTGTGGGCCCCCTAGCTAGGCGACACTCTGACGGAGTGTGGGCCCCCTTGCTAGGCGACACTCGGACGGAGTGTGGGCCCCCTAGCTAGGCGACACTCGGACGGAGTGTGGGCCCCCTAGCTAGGCGACACTCTGACGGAGTGTGGGCCCCCTTGCTAGGCGACACTCGTACGGAGTGTGGGCCCCCTAGCTAGGCGACACTCGTACGGAGTGTGGGCCCCCTACCTAGGCGACACTCGGACGTAGTATGGGCCCCCTAGCTAGGCGAAACTCGGACGGCGTGTGGGCCCCCTAGATAGGCGATACTCGGACGTAGTGTGGGCCCCCTAGCTAGGCGACACTCGGACGGAGTGTGGGCCCCCTAGCTAGGCGACACTCGGACGGAGTGTGGGCCCCCTTGCTAGGCGACACTCTGACGGAGTGTGGGCCCCCTTGCGAGGCGACACTCTGACGGAGTGTGGGCCCCCTTGCTAGGCGACACTCGGACGGAGTGTGGGCCCCCTAACTAGGCGACACTCGGACGGAGTGTGGGCCCTTTTGCTAGGCGACACTCGGACGGAGTGTGGGCCCCCTTGCTAGGCGACATTCTGACGAAGTGTGGGCCCCCTAGCTAGGCGACACTCTGACGGAGTGTGGGCCCCCTAGCTAGGCGACACTCGGACGGAGTGTGGGCCCCCTTGCTAGGCGACACTCTGACGGAGTGTGGGCCCCCTAGCTAGGCGACACTCTGACGGAGTGTGGGCCCCCTTGCTAGGCGACACTCGGACAGAGTGTGGGCCCCCTAGCTAGGCGACACTTGGACGCAGTCTGGGCCCCCTAGCTAGGCGACACTCAGACGGAGTGTGGGCCCCATAGCTAGGCTACACTCGGACGGAGTGTGGGCCCCCTAGCTAGGCGACACTCTGACGGAGTGTGGACCCCCTTGCTAGGCGACACTCTGACGGAGTGTGGGCCCCCTAGCTAGGCGACACTCGGACGGAGTGTGGGCCCCCTAGCTAGGCGACACTCTGACGGAGTGTGGGCCCCCTTGCTAGGCGACACTCTGACGGAGTTTGGCCCCCTAACTGGGCGACACTCGGACGGAGTGTGGGCCTCCAAGGTAGGAGACACTCGGACGGAGTGTGGGCCCCCTAACTAGGCGACACTCGGACGGAGTGTGGGCCCCCTAGCTAGGCGACACTCGGACGGAGTGTGGGCCCCCTAGCTAGGCGACACTCGGACGCAGTGTGGGCCCCCTAGCTAGGCGACACTCTGACGGAGTGTGGGCCCCCTTGCTAGGCGACACTCGTACGGAGTGTGGGCCCCCTAGCTAGGCGACACTCGGACGGAGTGTGGGCCCCCTAGCTAGGTGACACTCGGACGGAGTATGGGCCCCCTAGCCAGGCGACACTCGGATGGAGTGTGGGCCCCCTAGCTAGGTGACACTCGGACGGATTGTGGGCCCCCTAGCTAGGCGACACTCGGACGGAGTGTGGGCCCCCTAGGTAGGCGACACTCTGACGGAGTGTGGGCACCCTTGCTAGGCGACACTCTGACGGAGTGTGGGCCGCCTAGCTAGGCGACACTCTGACGGAGTGTGGGCCACCTTGCTAGGCGACACTCTGACGGAGTGTGGGCCCCCTTGCTAGGCGACACTCGGACGGAGTGTGGGCCCCCTAGCTAGGCGACACTCTGGCGGAGTGTGGGCCCCCTTGCTAGACGACACTCTGACGGAGTGTGGGCCCCCCTGCTAGGCGACACTCTGACGGAGTGTGTGTCCCCTAGCTAGGTGACACTCTGACGGAGTGTGGGCCCCCCTGCTAGGCGACACTCGGAGTGTGGGCCCCCTAGCTAGGCGACACTCGGACGGAGTGTGGGCCCCCTAACTAGGCGACACTCGGACGGAATGTGGGCCCCTAGCTAGGCGACACTCGGACGGAGTGTGGGCCCCCTTGCTAGGCGACAATAGGACGGAGTGTGGGCCCCCTTGATAGACGACACTCTGACGGAGTGTGGGCCCCCTAGCTAGGCGACACTCTGACGGAGTGTGGGCCCCCTTGCTAGGCGACACTTGGAGTGTGGGCCCCCTAGCTAGGCGACACTCGGACGGAGTGTGGGCCCCCTAACTAGGCGACACTCGGAGTGTGGGCCCCCTAACTAGGCGACACTCGGACGGAGTGTGGGCCCCCTAGCTAGGCGACACTCGGAGTGTGGGCCCCCTAACTAGGCGACACTCGGACGGAGTGTGGGCCCCCTAGCTATGCGACACTCTGACGGAGTGTGGGCCCCTTAGGTAGGCGACACTCTTACGGAGTGTGGGCCCCCTTGCTAGGCGACACTCGGACGGAGTGTGGGCCCCCTAGCTAGGCGACACTCTGACGGAGTGTGGGCCCCCTCGCTAGGCGACACTCTGACGGAGTGTGGGCCCCCTAGCTAGGCGACACTCTGACGGAGTGTGGGCCCCCTTGCTAGGCGACACTCGGACGGAGTGTGGGCCCCTAGCTAGGCTACACTCGGACGGAGTGTGGGCCCCCTAGCTAGGCGACACTCTGACGGAGTGTGGGCCCCCTTGCTAGGCGACACTCGTACGGAGTGTGGGCCCCCTAGCTAGGCGACACTCGGACGGATTGTGGGCCCCCTAGCTAGGCGACACTCGGACGGAGTGTGGGCCCCCTAGGTAGGCGACACTCTGACGGAGTGTGGGCCCCCTTGCTAGGCGACACTCTGACGGAGTGTGGGCCGCCTAGCTAGGCGACACTCTGACGGAGTGTGGGCCACCTTGCTAGGCGACACTCTGACGGAGTGTGGGCCCCCTTGCTAGGCGACACTCGGACGGAGTGTGGGCCCCCTAGCTAGGCGACACTCTGACGGAGTGTGGGCCCCCTTGCTAGGCGACACTCTGACGGAGTGTGGGCCCCCCTGCTAGGCGACACTCTGACGGAGTGTGTGCCCCCTAGCTAGGTGACACCCTGACGGAGTGTGGGCCCCCTTGCTAGGCGACACTCTGACGGAGTGTTGGCCACCTTGCTAGGCGACACTCGGAGTGTGGGCCCCCTAGCTAGGCGACACTCGGACGGAGTGTGGGCCCCCTAGCTAGGCGACACTCAGACAGAGTGTGGGCCCCCTAGCTAGGCGACACTCTGACGGAGTGTGGGCCCCCTTGCTAGGCGACACTCATACGGAGTGTGGGCCCCCTAGCTAGGCGACACTCGGACGGAGTGTGGGCGCCCTAGCTAGGCGACACTCGGACGGAGTATGGGCACCCTAGCTAGGCGACACTCGGACGGAGTGTGGGCCCCCTAGCTAGGCGACACTCGGACGTAGTGTGGGCCCCCTAGCTAGGCGACACTCGGACGGAGTGTGGGCCCCCTAGCTAGGCGACACTCTGACGGAGTATGGGCCCCCTTGCTAGGCGACACTCTGGCGGAGTGTGGGCCCCCTTGCTAGGCGACACTCGGACGAAGTGTGGGCCCCCTAGCTAGGCAACACTCTGACGGAGTTTGGGCCGCCTTGCTAGGCGACACTCTGACGGAGTGTGGGCCCACTAGCTTGGCGACACTCGGACGGAGTGTGGGCCCCCTAGCTAGGCGACACTCGAACGGAGTGTGGGCCCCCTAACTAGGCGACACTCGGACGGAGTGTGGGCCCCCTAGCTAGGCGACACTCGGAGTGTGGGCCCCCTAACTAGGCGACACTCGGACGGAGTGTGGGCCCCCTAGCTAGGCGACACTCGGACGGAGTGTGGGCCCCTAGCTAGGCGACACTCGGACGGAGTGTGGGCCCCCTAGCTAGGCGACACTCTGATGGAGTGTGGGCCCTCTTGCTAGGCGACACTCGGACGGAGTGTGGGCCCCCTAGTTAGGCGACACTCTGACGGAGTGTGGGCCCCCTTGCTAGGCGACACTCTGACGGAGTGTGGGCCCCCCAGCTAGGCGACACTCTGACGGAGTATGGGCCCCCTTGCTAGGCGACACTCGGACGGAGTGTGGGCCCCCTAGCTAGGCGACACTCGGACGGAGTGTGGTCCCCCTAGCTAGGCGACTCTCAGACGGAGTGTGGGCCCCCTAGCTAGGCTACAATCGGACGGAGTGTGGGCCCCCTAGCTAGGCGACACTCGGACGGAGTATGGGCACCCTAGCTAGGCGACACTCGGACGGAGTGTGGGCCCCCTAGCTAGGCGACACTCGGACGTAGTGTGGGCCCCCTAGCTAGGCGACACTCGGACGGAGTGTGGGCCCCCTAGCTAGGCGACACTCTGACGGAGTATGGGCCCCCTTGCTAGGCGACACTCTGACGGAGTGTGGGCCCCCTTGCTAGGCGACACTCGGACGGAGTGTGGGCCCCCTAGCTAGGCAACACTCTGACGGAGTTTGGGCCCCCTTGCTAGGCGACACTCTGACGGAGTGTGGGCCCACTAGCTTGGCGACACTCGGACGGAGTGTGGGCCCCCTAGCTAGGCGACACTCGAACGGAGTGTGGGCCCCCTAACTAGGCGACACTCGGAGTGTGGGCCCCCTAGCTAGGCGACACTCAGAGTGTGGGCCCCCTAACTAGGCGACACTCGGACGGAGTGTGGGCCCCCTAGCTAGGCGACACTCGGACGGAGTGTGGGCCCCTAGCTAGGCGACACTCGGACGGAGTGTGGGCCCCTTTGCTAGGCGACACTCTGACGGAGTGTGGGCCCCCCAGCTAGGCGACACTCTGACGGAGTGTGGGCCCCCTTGCTAGGCGACACTCGGACGGAGTGTGGGCCCCCTAGCTAGGCGACACTCGGACGGAGTGTGGTCCCCCTAGCTAGGCGACTCTCAGACGGAGTGTGGGCCCCCTAGCTAGGCTACAATCGGACGGAGTGTGGGCCCCCTAGCTAGGCGACACTCTGACGGAGTGTGGGCCCCCTTGCTAGGCGACACTCTGACGGAGTGTGGGCCCCCTAGCTAGGCGACACTCGGACTGAGTGTGTGCCCCCTAGCTAGGCGACACTCTGACGGAGTGTGGGCCCCCTTGCTAGGCGACACTCTGACGGAGTGTGGGCCCCCTAACTGGGCGACACTCGGACGGAGTTTGGGCCCCCTTGCTAGGCGACACTCGGACGGAGTGTGGGCCCCCTAGCTAGGCGACACTCTGACGGAGTGTGGGCCCCCCTGCTAGGCGACACTCTGACGGAGTGTGGGCTCCCTAGCTAGGTGACACTCTGACGGAGTGTGGGCCCCCTTGCTAGGCGACACTCGGAGTGTGGGACCCTTAGCTAGGCGACACTCGGACGGAGTGTGGGCCCCCTAACTAGGCGACACTCGGACGGAGTGTGGGCCCCCTTGCTAGGCGATACTCGGAGTGTGGGCCCCCTAACTAGGCGACACTCGGACGGAGTGAGGGCCCCCTAGCTAGGCGACACTCTGACGGAGTGTGGGCCCCTAGCTAGGCGACACTTGGACGGAGTGTGGGCCCCCTAGCTAGGCGACACTCTGACGGAGTGTGGGCCCCCTTGCTAGGCGACACTCGGACGGAGTGTGGGCCCCCTAGCTAGGCGACGCTCTGACGGAGTGTGGGCCCCCTTGCAAGGCGACACTCTGACGGAATGTGGGCCCCCTAGCTAGGCGACACTCTGACGGAGTGTGGGCCCCCTTGCTAGGCGACACTCGGACGGAGTGTGGGCCCCCTAGCTAGGCGACACTCGGACGAAGTGTGGGCCCCCTAGCTAGGCGACACTCGGACGGAGTGTGGGCCCCCTAGCTAGGCAACACTCTGACGGAGTTTGGGCCCCCTTGCTAGGCGACACTCTGACGGAGTGTGGGCCCACTAGCTTGGCGACACTCGGACGGAGTGTGGGCCCCCTAGCTAGGCGACACTCGAACGGAGTGTGGGCCCCCTAACTAGGCGACACTCGGACGGAGTGTGGGCCCCCTAGCTAGGCGACACTCGGAGTGTGGGCCCCCTAACTAGGCGACACTCGGACGGAGTGTGGGCCCCCTAGCTAGGCGACACTCGGACGGAGTGTGGGCCCCTAGCTAGGCGACACTCGGACGGAGTGTGGGCCCCCTAGCTAGGCGACACTCTGATGGAGTGTGGGCCCTCTTGCTAGGCGACACTCGGACGGAGTGTGGGCCCCCTAGTTAGGCGACACTCTGACGGAGTGTGGGCCCCTTTGCTAGGCGACACTCTGACGGAGTGTGGGCCCCCCAGCTAGGCGACACTCTGACGGAGTGTGGGCCCCCTTGCTAGGCGACACTCGGACGGAGTGTGGGCCCCCTAGCTAGGCGACACTCGGACGGAGTGTGGTCCCCCTAGCTAGGCGACTCTCAGACGGAGTGTGGGCCCCCTAGCTAGGCTACAATCGGACGGAGTGTGGGCCCCCTAGCTAGGCGACACTCTGACGGAGTGTGGGCCCCCTTGCTAGGCGACACTCTGACGGAGTGTGGGCCCCCTAGCTAGGCGACACTCGGACTGAGTGTGTGCCCCCTAGCTAGGCGACACTCTGACGGAGTGTGGGCCCCCTTGCTAGGCGACACTCTGACGGAGTGTGGGCCCCGTAACTGGGCGACACTCGGACGGAGTTTGGGCCCCCTTGCTAGGCGACACTCGGACGGAGTGTGGGCCCCCTAGCTAGGCGACACTCTGACGGAGTGTGGGCCCCCCTGCTAGGCGACACTCTGACGGAGTGTGGGCTCCCTAGCTAGGTGACACTCTGACGGAGTGTGGGCCCCCTTGCTAGGCGACACTCGGAGTGTGGGACCCTTAGCTAGGCGACACTCGGACGGAGTGTGGGCCCCCTAACTAGGCGACACTCGGACGGAGTGTGGGCCCCCTTGCTAGGCGATACTCGGAGTGTGGGCCCCCTAACTAGGCGACACTCGGACGGAGTGAGGGCCCCCTAGCTAGGCGACACTCTGACAGAGTGTGGGCCCCTAGCTAGGCGACACTTGGACGGAGTGTGGGCCCCCTAGCTAGGCGACACTCTGACGGAGTGTGGGCCCCCTTGCTAGGCGACACTCGGACGGAGTGTGGGCCCCCTAGCTAGGCGACACTCTGACGGAGTGTGGGCCCCCTTGCAAGGTGACATTCTGACGGAGTGTGGGCCCCCTAGCTAGGCGACACTCTGACGGAGTGTGGGCCCCCTTGCTAGGCGACACTCGGACGGAGTGTGGGCCCCCTAGCTAGGCGACACTCGGACGGAGTGTGGGCCCCCTAGCTAGGCGACACTCTGACGGAGTGTGGGCCCCCTTGCTAGGCGACACTCGTACGGAGTGTGGGCCCCCTAGCTAGGCGACACTCGTACGGAGTGTGGGCCCCCTACCTAGGCGACACTCGGACGTAGTATGGGCCCCCTAGCTAGGCGAAACTCGGACGGCGTGTGGGCCCCCTAGATAGGCGATACTCGGACGTAGTGTGGGCCCCCTAGCTAGGCGACACTCGGACGGAGTGTGGGCCCCCTAGCTAGGCGACACTCGGACGGAGTGTGGGCCCCCTTGCTAGGCGACACTCTGACGGAGTGTGGGCCCCCTTGCGAGGCGACACTCTGACGGAGTGTGGGCCCCCTTGCTAGGCGACACTCGGACGGAGTGTGGGCCCCCTAACTAGGCGACACTCGGACGGAGTGTGGGCCCTTTTGCTAGGCGACACTCGGACGGAGTGTGGGCCCCCTTGCTAGGCGACATTCTGACGAAGTGTGGGCCCCCTAGCTAGGCGACACTCTGACGGAGTGTGGGCCCCCTAGCTAGGCGACACTCGGACGGAGTGTGGGCCCCCTTGCTAGGCGACACTCTGACGGAGTGTGGGCCCCCTAGCTAGGCGACACTCTGACGGAGTGTGGGCCCCCTTGCTAGGCGACACTCGGACAGAGTGTGGGCCCCCTAGCTAGGCGACACTTGGACGCAGTCTGGGCCCCCTAGCTAGGCGACACTCAGACGGAGTGTGGGCCCCATAGCTAGGCTACACTCGGACGGAGTGTGGGCCCCCTAGCTAGGCGACACTCTGACGGAGTGTGGACCCCCTTGCTAGGCGACACTCTGACGGAGTGTGGGCCCCCTAGCTAGGCGACACTCGGACGGAGTGTGGGCCCCCTAGCTAGGCGACACTCTGACGGAGTGTGGGCCCCCTTGCTAGGCGACACTCTGACGGAGTTTGGCCCCCTAACTGGGCGACACTCGGACGGAGTGTGGGCCTCCAAGGTAGGAGACACTCGGACGGAGTGTGGGCCACCTAACTAGGCGACACTCGGACGGAGTGTGGGCCCCCTAGCTAGGCGACACTCGGACGGAGTGTGGGCCCCCTAGCTAGGCGACACTCGGACGCAGTGTGGGCCCCCTAGCTAGGCGACACTCTGACGGAGTGTGGGCCCCCTTGCTAGGCGACACTCGTACGGAGTGTGGGCCCCCTAGCTAGGCGACACTCGGACGGAGTGTGGGCCCCCTAGCTAGGTGACACTCGGACGGAGTATGGGCCCCCTAGCCAGGCGACACTCGGATGGAGTGTGGGCCCCCTAGCTAGGTGACACTCGGACGGATTGTGGGCCCCCTAGCTAGGCGACACTCGGACGGAGTGTGGGCCCCCTAGGTAGGCGACACTCTGACGGAGTGTGGGCACCCTTGCTAGGCGACACTCTGACGGAGTGTGGGCCGCCTAGCTAGGCGACACTCTGACGGAGTGTGGGCCACCTTGCTAGGCGACACTCTGACGGAGTGTGGGCCCCCTTGCTAGGCGACACTCGGACGGAGTGTGGGCCCCCTAGCTAGGCGACACTCTGGCGGAGTGTGGGCCCCCTTGCTAGACGACACTCTGACGGAGTGTGGGCCCCCCTGCTAGGCGACACTCTGACGGAGTGTGTGTCCCCTAGCTAGGTGACACTCTGACGGAGTGTGGGCCCCCTTGCTAGGCGACACTCTGACGGAGTGTGGGCCCCCCTGCTAGGCGACACTCTGACGGAGTGTGTGCCCCCTAGCTAGGTGACACCCTGACGGAGTGTGGGCCCCCTTGCTAGGCGACACTCGGAGTGTGGGCCCCCTAGCTAGGCGACACTCGGACGGAGTGTGGGCCCCCTAACTAGGCGACACTCGGACAGAGTGTGGCCCCCTAGCTAGGCGACACTCGGAGTGTGGGCCCCTAAATAGGCGACTCTCGGACGGAGTGTGGGCCCCCTAGCTAGGCGACACTCGGACGGAGTGTGGGCCCCTAGCTAGGCGACACTCGGACGGAGTGTGGGCCCCCTTGCTAGGCGACAATCGGACGGAGTGTGGGCCCCCTAGCTAGGCGACACTCTGACGGAGTGTGGGCCCCCTTGCTAGTCGACACTCTGACAGAGTGTGGGCCTCCTAGCTAGGCGACACTCTGACGGAGTGTGGGCCCCCTAGCTAGGCGACACTCTGACGGAGTGTGGGCCCCCTAACTAGGCGACACTCGGACGGAGTGTGGGCCCCCTAGCTAGGCGACACTCGGAGTTTGGGCCCCCTAACTAGGCGACACTCGGACGGAGTGTGGGCCCCCTAGCTAGGCGACACTCTGACGGAGTGTGGGCCCCCTAGGTAGGCGACACTCTGACGGAGTGTGGGCCCCCTTGCTAGGCGACACTCGGACGGAGTGTGGGCCCCCTAGCTAGGCTACACTCGGAGTGTGGGCCCCCTAGCTAGGCGACACTCTGACGGAGTGTGGGCCCCTTGCTAGGCGACACTCGGAAAGAGTGTGGTCCCCCTAGCTAGGCGACACTCGGACGGAGAGTGGGCCCCCTAGCGAGGCGACACTCGGACGGAGTGTGGTCCCCCTAGCAAGGCGACAATCGGACGGAGAGTGGGCCCCCTAGCTAGGCGACACTCGGACGGAGTGTGGGCCCCCTAGCTAGGCGACACTCGGACGGAGTGTGGGCCCCCTAGCTAGGCGACACTCGGACGGAGTGTGGGCCCCCTAACCAAGTGACACTCGGACGGAGTGTGGGCCCAGTAGCTAGGCGACACTCGGACGGAGTGTGGGCCCCCTAGCTAGGCGACACTCTGCCGGAGTGTGGGCCCCCTTGCTAGGCGACACTCTGACGGAGTGTGGGCCCCCTAACTGGGAGACACTCGGACGGAGTGTGGGCCCCCTAGCTAGGAGACACTCGGACGGAGAGTGGGCCCCCTAGCTAGGCGACACTCAGACGGAGTGTGGGCCCCCTAGCTAGGCGACACCTAACTAGGGCGCCCACACTCCGTCCGAGTGTCGCCTAGCTAGGGGGCCCACACTCCGTCCGAGTGTCGCCTAGCTAGGGGGCCCACACTCCGTCCGAGTGTCGCCTAGCTAGGGGGCCGACACTCCGTCCGAGTGTCGCCTAGCTAGGGGGCCCACACTCCGTCCGAGCGTCGCCCAGCTAGGGGGCCCACACTCCGTCCGAGTGTCGCCTAGCTAGGGGGCCCACACTCCGTCCGAGTGTCGCCTAGCTAGGGGGCCCACACTCCGTCAGAGTGTCGCCAAGCTAGGGGGTCCACACTACATCCGAGTGTCGCCTAGCTAGGGGGCCCACACTCCGTCCGAGTGTCGCCTAGCTAGGGGGCCCACACTCCGTCAGAGTGTCGCCTAGCTAGGGGCCCACACTCCGTTCAAGTGTCGCCTAGCTGGGGACCCACAATCCGTCCGAGTGTCGCCTAGCTTGGGGGCCCACACTCCGTCCGAGTGTCGCCTCCGTCCGAGTGTCGGCCGACGGAGTGTGGGCCCCCTAGCTAGGTGACACTTGGACGGAGTGTGGGCCACCTAGCTAGGCGCCACTCTGACGGAGTGTGGGCCCCCTTGCTAGGAGACACTCTGACGGAGTGTGGGCCCCCTAGCTATGCGACACTCAGACGGATTGTTTGCCCCCTAGCTAGGCGACACTCGGACGGAGTGTGGGCCCCCTAGCTAGGCGACACTCTGACGGAGTGTGGGCCCCCTTGCTAGTCGACACTCTGACAGAGTGTGGGCCTCCTAGCTAGGCGACACTCTGACGGAGTGTGGGCCCCCTAGCTAGGCGACACTCTGACGGAGTGTGGGCCCCCTAACTAGGCGACACTCGGACGGAGTGTGGGCCCCCTAGCTAGGCGACACTCGGAGTGTGGGCCCCCTAACTAGGCGACACTCGGACGGAGTGTGGGCCCCCTAGCTAGGCGACACTCTGACGGAGTGTGGGCCCCCTAACTGGGCGACACTCGGACGGAGTTTGGGCCCCCTTGCTAGGCGACACTCGGACGGAGTGTGGGCCCCCTAGCTAGGCGACACTCTGACGGAGTGTGGGCCCCCCTGCTAGGCGACACTCTGACGGAGTGTGGGCTCCCTAGCTAGGTGACACTCTGACGGAGTGTGGGCCCCCTTGCTAGGCGACACTCGGAGTGTGGGACCCTTAGCTAGGCGACACTCGGACGGACTGTGGGCCCCCTAACTAGGCGACACTCGGACGGAGTGTGGGCCCCCTTGCTAGGCGATACTCGGAGTGTGGGCCCCCTAACTAGGCGACACTCGGACGGAGTGTGGGCCCCCTAGCTAGGCGACACTCGGACGGAGTGTGGGCCCCTAGCTAGGCGACACTTGGACGGAGTGTGGGCCCCCTAGCTAGGCGACACTCTGACGGAGTGTGGGCCCCCTTGCTAGGCGACACTCGGACGGAGTGTGGGCCCCCTAGCTAGGCGACACTCTGACGGAGTGTGGGCCCCCTTGCAAGGTGACACTCTGACGGAGTGTGGGCCCCCTAGCTAGGCGACACTCTGACGGAGTGTGGGCCCCCTTGCTAGGCGACACTCAGACGGAGTGTGGGCCCCCTAGCTAGGCGACACTCGGACGAAGTGTGGGCCCCCTAGCTAGGCGACACTCAGACGGAGTGTGGGCCCCCTAGCTAGGCTACACTCGGACGGAGTGTGGGCTCCCTAGCTAGGCGACACTCTGACGGAGTGTGGGCCCCTAGCTAGGCGACACTCGTACGGAGTGTGGGCCCCCTAGCTAGGCGACACTCGGACGGAGTGTGGGCCCCCTACCTAGGCGACACTCGGACGTAGTATGGGCCCCCTAGCTAGGCGAAACTCAGACGGCGTGTGGGCCCCCTAGATAGGCGATACTCGGACGTAGTGTGGGCCCCCTAGCTAGGCGACACTCGGACGGAGTGTGGGCCCCCTAGCTAGGCAACACTCGGACGGAGTGTGGGCCCCCTTGCTAGGCGACACTCTGACGGAGTGTGGGCCCCCTTGCGAGGCGACACTCTGACGGAGTGTGGGCCCCCTTGCTAGGCGACACTCGGACGGAGTGTGGTCCCCCTAACTAGGCGACACTCGGACGGAGTGTGGGCCCTTTTGCTAGGCGACACTCGGACGGAGTGTGGGCCCCCTTGCTAGGCGACATTCTGACGAAGTGTGGGCCCCCTAGCTAGGCGACACTCTGACGGAGTGTGGGCCCCCTAGCTAGGCGACACTCGGACGGAGTGTGGGCCCCCTTGCTAGGCGACACTCTGACGGAGTGTGGGCCCCCTAGCTAGGCGACACTCTGACGGAGTGTGGGCCCCCTTGCTAGGCGACACTCGGACAGAGTGTGGGCCCCCTAGCTAGGCGACACTCTGACGGAGTGTGGGCCCCCCTGCTAGGCGACACTCTGACGGAGTGTGGGCTCCCTAGCTAGGTGACACTCTGACGGAGTGTGGGCCCCCTTGCTAGGCGACACTCGGAGTGTGGGACCCTTAGCTAGGCGACACTCGGACGGAGTGTGGGCCCTTTAACTAGGCGACACTCGGACGGAGTGTGGGCCCCCTTGCTAGGCGATACTCGGAGTGTGGGCCCCCTAACTAGGCGACACTCGGACGGAGTGAGGGCCCCCTAGCTAGGCGACACTCTGACGGAGTGTGGGCCCCTAGCTAGGCGACACTTGGACGGAGTGTGGGCCCCCTAGCTAGGCGACACTCTGACGGAGTGTGGGCCCCCTTGCTAGGCGACACTCGGACGGAGTGTGGGCCCCCTAGCTAGGCGACACTCTGACGGAGTGTGGGCCCCCTTGCAAGGCGACACTCTGACGGAATGTGGGCCCCCTAGCTAGGCGACACTCTGACGGAGTGTGGGCCCCCTTGCTAGGCGACACTCGGACGGAGTGTGGGCCCCCTAGCTAGGCGACACTCGGACGAAGTGTGGGCCCCCTAGCTAGGCGACACTCGGACGGAGTGTGGGCCCCCTAGCTAGGCAACACTCTGACGGAGTTTGGGCCCCCTTGCTAGGCGACACTCTGACGGAGTGTGGGCCCACTAGCTTGGCGACACTCGCACGGAGTGTGGACCCCCTAGCTAGGCGACACTCGAACGGAGTGTGGGCCCCCTAACTAGGCGACACTCGGACGGAGTGTGGGCCCCCTAGCTAGGCGACACTCGGAGTGTGGGCCCCCTAACTAGGCGACACTCGGACGGAGTGTGGGCCCCCTAGCTAGGCGACACTCGGACGGAGTGTGGGCCCCTAGCTAGGCGACACTCGGACGGAGTGTGGGCCCCCTAGCTAGGCGACACTCTGATGGAGTGTGGGCCCTCTTGCTAGGCGACACTCGGACGGAGTGTGGGCCCCCTAGTTAGGCGACACTCTGACGGAGTGTGGGCCCCTTTGCTAGGCGACACTCTGACGGAGTGTGGGCCCCCCAGCTAGGCGACACTCTGACGGAGTGTGGGCCCCCTTGCTAGGCGACACTCGGACGGAGTGTGGGCCCCCTAGCTAGGCGACACTCGGACGGAGTGTGGTCCCCCTAGCTAGGCGACTCTCAGACGGAGTGTGGGCCCCCTAGCTAGGCTACAATCGGACGGAGTGTGGGCCCCCTAGCTAGGCGACACTCTGACGGAGTGTGGGCCCCCTTGCTAGGCGACACTCTGACGGAGTGTGGGCCCCCTAGCTAGGCGACACTCGGACTGAGTGTGTGCCCCCTAGCTAGGCGACACTCTGACGGAGTGTGGGCCCCCTTGCTAGGCGACACTCTGACGGAGTGTGGGCCCCGTAACTGGGCGACACTCGGACGGAGTTTGGGCCCCCTTGCTAGGCGACACTCGGACGGAGTGTGGGCCCCCTAGCTAGGCGACACTCTGACGGAGTGTGGGCCCCCCTGCTAGGCGACACTCTGACGGAGTGTGGGCTCCCTAGCTAGGTGACACTCTGACGGAGTGTGGGCCCCCTTGCTAGGCGACACTCGGAGTGTGGGACCCTTAGCTAGGCGACACTCGGACGGAGTGTGGGCCCCCTAACTAGGCGACACTCGGACGGAGTGTGGGCCCCCTTGCTAGGCGATACTCGGAGTGTGGGCCCCCTAACTAGGCGACACTCGGACGGAGTGAGGGCCCCCTAGCTAGGCGACACTCTGACGGAGTGTGGGCCCCTAGCTAGGCGACACTTGGACGGAGTGTGGGCCCCCTAGCTAGGCGACACTCTGACGGAGTGTGGGCCCCCTTGCTAGGCGACACTCGGACGGAGTGTGGGCCCCCTAGCTAGGCGACACTCTGACGGAGTGTGGGCCCCCTTGCAAGGTGACATTCTGACGGAGTGTGGGCCCCCTAGCTAGGCGACACTCTGACGGAGTGTGGGCCCCCTTGCTAGGCGACACTCGGACGGAGTGTGGGCCCCCTAGCTAGGCGACACTCGGACGGAGTGTGGGCCCCCTAGCTAGGCGACACTCTGACGGAGTGTGGGCCCCCTTGCTAGGCGACACTCGTACGGAGTGTGGGCCCCCTAGCTAGGCGACACTCGTACGGAGTGTGGGCCCCCTACCTAGGCGACACTCGGACGTAGTATGGGCCCCCTAGCTAGGCGAAACTCGGACGGCGTGTGGGCCCCCTAGATAGGCGATACTCGGACGTAGTGTGGGCCCCCTAGCTAGGCGACACTCGGACGGAGTGTGGGCCCCCTAGCTAGGCGACACTCGGACGGAGTGTGGGCCCCCTTGCTAGGCGACACTCTGACGGAGTGTGGGCCCCCTTGCGAGGCGACACTCTGACGGAGTGTGGGCCCCCTTGCTAGGCGACACTCGGACGGAGTGTGGGCCCCCTAACTAGGCGACACTCGGACGGAGTGTGGGCCCTTTTGCTAGGCGACACTCGGACGGAGTGTGGGCCCCCTTGCTAGGCGACATTCTGACGAAGTGTGGGCCCCCTAGTTAGGCGACACTCTGACGGAGTGTGGGCCCCCTAGCTAGGCGACACTCGGACGGAGTGTGGGCCCCCTTGCTAGGCGACACTCTGACGGAGTGTGGGCCCCCTAGCTAGGCGACACTCTGACGGAGTGTGGGCCCCCTTGCTAGGCGACACTCGGACAGAGTGTGGGCCCCCTAGCTAGGCGACACTTGGACGCAGTCTGGGCCCCCTAGCTAGGCGACACTCAGACGGAGTGTGGGCCCCATAGCTAGGCTACACTCGGACGGAGTGTGGGCCCCCTAGCTAGGCGACACTCTGACGGAGTGTGGACCCCCTTGCTAGGCGACACTCTGACGGAGTGTGGGCCCCCTAGCTAGGCGACACTCGGACGGAGTGTGGGCCCCCTAGCTAGGCGACACTCTGACGGAGTGTGGGCCCCCTTGCTAGGCGACACTCTGACGGAGTTTGGCCCCCTAACTGGGCGACACTCGGACGGAGTGTGGGCCTCCAAGGTAGGAGACACTCGGACGGAGTGTGGGCCCCCTAACTAGGCGACACTCGGACGGAGTGTGGGCCCCCTAGCTAGGCGACACTCGGACGGAGTGTGGGCCCCCTAGCTAGGCGACACTCGGACGCAGTGTGGGCCCCCTAGCTAGGCGACACTCTGACGGAGTGTGGGCCCCCTTGCTAGGCGACACTCGTACGGAGTGTGGGCCCCCTAGCTAGGCGACACTCGGACGGAGTGTGGGCCCCCTAGCTAGGTGACACTCGGACGGAGTATGGGCCCCCTAGCCAGGCGACACTCGGATGGAGTGTGGGCCCCCTAGCTAGGTGACACTCGGACGGATTGTGGGCCCCCTAGCTAGGCGACACTCGGACGGAGTGTGGGCCCCCTAGGTAGGCGACACTCTGACGGAGTGTGGGCACCCTTGCTAGGCGACACTCTGACGGAGTGTGGGCCGCCTAGCTAGGCGACACTCTGACGGAGTGTGGGCCACCTTGCTAGGCGACACTCTGACGGAGTGTGGGCCCCCTTGCTAGGCGACACTCGGACGGAGTGTGGGCCCCCTAGCTAGGCGACACTCTGGCGGAGTGTGGGCCCCCTTGCTAGACGACACTCTGACGGAGTGTGGGCCCCCCTGCTAGGCGACACTCTGACGGAGTGTGTGTCCCCTAGCTAGGTGACACTCTGACGGAGTGTGGGCCCCCCTGCTAGGCGACACTCGGAGTGTGGGCCCCCTAGCTAGGCGACACTCGGACGGAGTGTGGGCCCCCTAACTAGGCGACACTCGGACGGAATGTGGGCCCCTAGCTAGGCGACACTCGGACGGAGTGTGGGCCCCCTTGCTAGGCGACAATAGGACGGAGTGTGGGCCCCCTAGCTAGGCGACACTCTGACGGAGTGTGGGCCCCCTTGATAGACGACACTCTGACGGAGTGTGGGCCCCCTAGCTAGGCGACACTCTGACGGAGTGTGGGCCCCCTTGCTAGGCGACACTTGGAGTGTGGGCCCCCTAGCTAGGCGACACTCGGACGGAGTGTGGGCCCCCTAACTAGGCGACACTCGGAGTGTGGGCCCCCTAACTAGGCGACACTCGGACGGAGTGTGGGCCCCCTAGCTAGGCGACACTCGGAGTGTGGGCCCCCTAACTAGGCGACACTCGGACGGAGTGTGGGCCCCCTAGCTATGCGACACTCTGACAGAGTGTGGGCCCCTTAGGTAGGCGACACTCTTACGGAGTGTGGGCCCCCTTGCTAGGCGACACTCGGACGGAGTGTGGGCCCCCTAGCTAGGCGACACTCTGACGGAGTGTGGGCCCCCTCGCTAGGCGACACTCTGACGGAGTGTGGGCCCCCTAGCTAGGCGACACTCTGACGGAGTGTGGGCCCCCTTGCTAGGCGACACTCGGACGGAGTGTGGGCCCCTAGCTAGGCTACACTCGGACGGAGTGTGGGCCCCCTAGCTAGGCGACACTCTGACGGAGTGTGGGCCCCCTTGCTAGGCGACACTCGTACGGAGTGTGGGCCCCCTAGCTAGGCGACACTCGGACGGATTGTGGGCCCCCTAGCTAGGCGACACTCGGACGGAGTGTGGGCCCCCTAGGTAGGCGACACTCTGACGGAGTGTGGGCCCCCTTGCTAGGCGACACTCTGACGGAGTGTGGGCCGCCTAGCTAGGCGACACTCTGACGGAGTGTGGGCCACCTTGCTAGGCGACACTCTGACGGAGTGTGGGCCCCCTTGCTAGGCGACACTCGGACGGAGTGTGGGCCCCCTAGCTAGGCGACACTCTGACGGAGTGTGGGCCCCCTTGCTAGGCGACACTCTGACGGAGTGTGGGCCCCCCTGCTAGGCGACACTCTGACGGAGTGTGTGCCCCCTAGCTAGGTGACACCCTGACGGAGTGTGGGCCCCCTTGCTAGGCGACACTCGGAGTGTGGGCCCCCTAGC
The DNA here is from genome assembly GCF_039654945.1 of Dendrobates tinctorius. Classification (NCBI taxonomy): domain Eukaryota; kingdom Metazoa; phylum Chordata; class Amphibia; order Anura; family Dendrobatidae; genus Dendrobates; species Dendrobates tinctorius. Next base: position 35,535,838 of record NW_027361712.1, on the reverse strand, counting down.
TAGGCGACACTCGGACGGAGTGTGGGCCCCCTAACTAGGCGACACTCGGACAGAGTGTGGCCCCCTAGCTAGGCGACACTCGGAGTGTGGGCCCCTAAATAGGCGACTCTCGGACGGAGTGTGGGCCCCCTAGCTAGGCGACACTCGGACGGAGTGTGGGCCCCTAGCTAGGCGACACTCGGACGGAGTGTGGGCCCCCTTGCTAGGCGACAATCGGACGGAGTGTGGGCCCCCTAGCTAGGCGACACTCTGACGGAGTGTGGGCCCCCTTGCTAGTCGACACTCTGACAGAGTGTGGGCCTCCTAGCTAGGCGACACTCTGACGGAGTGTGGGCCCCCTAGCTAGGCGACACTCTGACGGAGTGTGGGCCCCCTAACTAGGCGACACTCGGACGGAGTGTGGGCCCCCTAGCTAGGCGACACTCGGAGTTTGGGCCCCCTAACTAGGCGACACTCGGACGGAGTGTGGGCCCCCTAGCTAGGCGACACTCTGACGGAGTGTGGGCCCCCTAGGTAGGCGACACTCTGACGGAGTGTGGGCCCCCTTGCTAGGCGACACTCGGACGGAGTGTGGGCCCCCTAGCTAGGCTACACTCGGAGTGTGGGCCCCCTAGCAAGGCGACACTCTGACGGAGTGTGGGCCCCTTGCTAGGCGACACTCGGAAAGAGTGTGGTCCCCCTAGCTAGGCGACACTCGGACGGAGAGTGGGCCCCCTAGCGAGGCGACACTCGGACGGAGTGTGGTCCCCCTAGCAAGGCGACAATCGGACGGAGAGTGGGCCCCCTAGCTAGGCGACACTCGGACGGAGTGTGGGCCCCCTAGCTAGGCGACACTCGGACGGAGTGTGGGCCCCCTAGCTAGGCGACACTCGGACGGAGTGTGGGCCCCCTAACCAAGTGACACTCGGACGGAGTGTGGGCCCAGTAGCTAGGCGACACTCGGACGGAGTGTGGGCCCAGTAGCTAGGCGACACTCGGACGGAGTGTGGGCCCCCTAGCTAGGCGACACTCTGCCGGAGTGTGGGCCCCCTTGCTAGGCGACACTCTGACGGAGTGTGGGCCCCCTAACTGGGAGACACTCGGACGGAGTGTGGGCCCCCTAGCTAGGAGACACTCGGACGGAGAGTGGGCCCCCTAGCTAGGCGACACTCAGACGGAGTGTGGGCCCCCTAGCTAGGCGACACCTAACTAGGGCGCCCACACTCCGTCCGAGTGTCGCCTAGCTAGGGGGCCCACACTCCGTCCGAGTGTCGCCTAGCTAGGGGGCCCACACTCCGTCCGAGTGTCGCCTAGCTAGGGGGCCCACACTCCGTCCGAGTGTCGCCTAGCTAGGGGGCCGACACTCCGTCCGAGTGTCGCCTAGCTAGGGGGCCCACACTCCGTCCGAGCGTCGCCCAGCTAGGGGGCCCACACTCCGTCCGAGTGTCGCCTAGCTAGGGGGCCCACACTCCGTCCGAGTGTCGCCTAGCTAGGGGGCCCACACTCCGTCAGAGTGTCGCCAAGCTAGGGGGTCCACACTACATCCGAGTGTCGCCTAGCTAGGGGGCCCACACTCCGTCCGAGTGTCGCCTAGCTAGGGGGCCCACACTCCGTCAGAGTGTCGCCTAGCTAGGGGCCCACACTCCGTTCAAGTGTCGCCTAGCTGGGGACCCACAATCCGTCCGAGTGTCGCCTAGCTTGGGGGCCCACACTCCGTCCGAGTGTCGCCTCCGTCCGAGTGTCGGCCGACGGAGTGTGGGCCCCCTAGCTAGGTGACACTTGGACGGAGTGTGGGCCACCTAGCTAGGCGCCACTCTGACGGAGTGTGGGCCCCCTTGCTAGGAGACACTCTGACGGAGTGTGGGCCCCCTAGCTATGCGACACTCAGACGGATTGTTTGCCCCCTAGCTAGGCGACACTCGGACGGAGTGTGGGCCCCCTAGCTAGGCGACACTCTGACGGAGTGTGGGCCCCCTTGCTAGTCGACACTCTGACAGAGTGTGGGCCTCCTAGCTAGGCGACACTCTGACGGAGTGTGGGCCCCCTAGCTAGGCGACACTCTGACGGAGTGTGGGCCCCCTAACTGGGCGACACTCGGACGGAGTGTGGGCCCCCTAGCTAGGCGACACTCGGAGTGTGGGCCCCCTAACTAGGCGACACTCGGACGGAGTGTGGGCCCCCTAGCTAGGCGACACTCTGACGGAGTGTGGGCCCCCTAACTGGGCGACACTCGGACGGAGTTTGGGCCCCCTTGCTAGGCGACACTCGGACGGAGTGTGGGCCCCCTAGCTAGGCGACACTCTGACGGAGTGTGGGCCCCCCTGCTAGGCGACACTCTGACGGAGTGTGGGCTCCCTAGCTAGGTGACACTCTGACGGAGTGTGGGCCCCCTTGCTAGGCGACACTCGGAGTGTGGGACCCTTAGCTAGGCGACACTCGGACGGACTGTGGGCCCCCTAACAAGGCGACACTCGGACGGAGTGTGGGCCCCCTTGCTAGGCGATACTCGGAGTGTGGGCCCCCTAACTAGGCGACACTCGGACGGAGTGTGGGCCCCCTAGCTAGGCGACACTCGGACGGAGTGTGGGCCCCTAGCTAGGCGACACTTGGACGGAGTGTGGGCCCCCTAGCTAGGCGACACTCTGACGGAGTGTGGGCCCCCTTGCTAGGCGACACTCGGACGGAGTGTGGGCCCCCTAGCTAGGCGACACTCTGACGGAGTGTGGGCCCCCTTGCAAGGTGACACTCTGACGGAGTGTGGGCCCCCTAGCTAGGCGACACTCTGACGGAGTGTGGGCCCCCTTGCTAGGCGAAACTCGGACGGAGTGTGGGCCCCCTAACTAGGCGACACTCGGACGGAGTGTGGGCCCCCTAGCTAGACGACACTCGGCGTGTGGGCCCCTAACTAGGCGACAGTCGGACGGAGTGTGGGCCCACTAGCTAGGCGACACTCGGACGGAGTGTGGGCCCCCTAGCTAGGCGACACTCTGACGGAGTGTGGGCCCCCTTGCTAGGCGACACTCTGACGGAGTGTGGGCCCCCTTGCTAGGCGACACTCTGACGGAGTGTGGGACCCCCAGCTAGGCGACACTCTGACGGAGTGTGGGCCCCCTTGCTAGGCGACACTCGGACGGAGTGTGGGCCCCCTAGCTAGGCGATACTCGGACGGAGTGTGGGCACCCTAGCTAGGCGACACTCAGACGGAGTGTGGGCCCCCTAGCTAGGCTACAATCGGACGGAGTGTGGGCCCGCTAGCTAGGCGTCACTCTGACGGAGTGTGGGCCCCCTTGCTAGGCGACACTCTGATGGAGTGTGGGCCCCCTAGGTAGGCGACACTCGGACGGAGTGTGGGCCCCCTAACTAGGCGACACTCGGACGGAGTGTGGGCCCCCTAGCTAGGCGACACTCGGACGGAGTGTGGGCCCCTAGCTAGGCGACACTCGGACGGAGTGTGGGCCCCCTAGCTAGGCGACACTCTGATGGAGTGTGGGCCCTCTTGCTAGGCGACACTCGGACGGAGTGTGGGCCCCCTAGTTAGGCGACACTCTGACGGAGTGTGGGCCCCTTTGCTAGGCGACACTCTGACGGAGTGTGGGCCCCCCAGCTAGGCGACACTCTGACGGAGTGTGGGCCCCCTTGCTAGGCGACACTCGGACGGAGTGTGGGCCCCCTAGCTAGGCGACACTCGGACGGAGTGTGGTCCCCCTAGCTAGGCGACTCTCAGACGGAGTGTGGGCCCCCTAGCTAGGCTACAATCGGACGGAGTGTGGGCCCCCTAGCTAGGCGACACTCTGACGGAGTGTGGGCCCCCTTGCTAGGCGACACTCTGACGGAGTGTGGGCCCCCTAGCTAGGCGACACTCGGACTGAGTGTGTGCCCCCTAGCTAGGCGACACTCTGACGGAGTGTGGGCCCCCTTGCTAGGCGACACTCTGACGGAGTGTGGGCCCCCTAACTGGGCGACACTCGGACGGAGTTTGGGCCCCCTTGCTAGGCGACACTCGGACGGAGTGTGGGCCCCCTAGCTAGGCGACACTCTGACGGAGTGTGGGCCCCCCTGCTAGGCGACACTCTGACGGAGTGTGGGCTCCCTAGCTAGGTGACACTCTGACGGAGTGTGGGCCCCCTTGCTAGGCGACACTCGGAGTGTGGGACCCTTAGCTAGGCGACACTCGGACGGAGTGTGGGCCCCCTAACTAGGCGACACTCGGACGGAGTGTGGGCCCCCTTGCTAGGCGATACTCGGAGTGTGGGCCCCCTAACTAGGCGACACTCGGACGGAGTGAGGGCCCCCTAGCTAGGCGACACTCTGACGGAGTGTGGGCCCCTAGCTAGGCGACACTTGGACGGAGTGTGGGCCCCCTAGCTAGGCGACACTCTGACGGAGTGTGGGCCCCCTTGCTAGGCGACACTCGGACGGAGTGTGGGCCCCCTAGCTAGGCGACACTCTGACGGAGTGTGGACCCCTTGCAAGGTGACATTCTGACGGAGTGTGGGCCCCCTAGCTAGGCGACACTCTGACGGAGTGTGGGCCCCCTTGCTAGGCGACACTCGGACGGAGTGTGGGCCCCCTAGCTAGGCGACACTCGGACGGAGTGTGGGCCCCCTAGCTAGGCGACACTCTGACGGAGTGTGGGCCCCCTTGCTAGTCGACACTCGTACGGAGTGTGGGCCCCCTAGCTAGGCGACACTCGTACGGAGTGTGGGCCCCCTACCTAGGCGACACTCAGACGTAGTATGGGCCCCCTAGCTAGGCGAAACTCGGACGGCGTGTGGGCCCCCTAGATAGGCGATACTCGGACGTAGTGTGGGCCCCCTAGCTAGGCGACACTCGGACGGAGTGTGGGCCCCCTAGATAGGCGACACTCGGACGGAGTGTGGGCCCCCTTGCTAGGCGACACTCTGACGGAGTGTGGGCCCCCTTGCGAGGCGACACTCTGACGGAGTGTGGGCCCCCTTGCTAGGCGACACTCGGACGAAGTGTGGGCCCCCTAACTAGGCGACACTCGGACGGAGTGTGGGCCCTTTTGCTAGGCGACACTCGGACGGAGTGTGGGCCCCCTTGCTAGGCGACATTCTGACGAAGTGTGGGCCCCCTAGCTAGGCGACACTCTGACGGAGTGTGGGCCCCCTTGCTAGGCGACACTCGGACGGAGTGTGGGCCCCCTAGCTAGGCGACACTCGGACGGAGTGTGGGCCCCCTTGCTAGGCGACACTCTGACGGAGTGTGGGCCCCCTAGCTAGGCGACACTCTGACGGAGTGTGGGCCCCCTTGCTAGGCGACACTCGGACAGAGTGTGGGCCCCCTAGCTAGGCGACACTTGGACGCAGTCTGGGCCCCCTAGCTAGGCGACACTCTGACGGAGTGTGGGCCCCCTAGCTAGGCGACACTCGGACGGAGTGTGGGCCCCCTTGCTAGGCGACACTCTGACGGAGTGTGGGCCCCCTAGCTAGGCGACACTCTGACGGAGTGTGGGCCCCCTTGCTAGGCGACACTCGGACAGAGTGTGGGCCCCCTAGCTAGGCGACACTTGGACGCAGTCTGGGCCCCCTAGCTAGGCGACACTCAGACGGAGTGTGGGCCCCATAGCTAGGCTACACTCGGACGGAGTGTGGGCCCCCTAGCTAGGCGACACTCTGACGGAGTGTGGACCCCCTTGCTAGGCGACACTCTGACGGAGTGTGGGCCCCCTCGCTAGGCGACACTCGGACGGAGTGTGGGCCCCCTAGCTAGGCGACACTCTGACGGAGTGTGGGCCCCCTTGCTAGGCGACACTCTGACGGAGTTTGGCCCCCTAACTGGGCGACACTCGGACGGAGTGTGGGCCCCCAAGGTAGGAGACACTTGGACGGAGTGTGGGCCCCCTAACTAGGAGACACTCGGACGGAGTGTGGGCCCCCTAGCTAGGCGACACTCGGACGGAGTGTGGGCCCCCTAGCTAGGCGACACTCGGACGGAGTGTGGGCCCCCTAGCTAGGCGACACTCTGACGGAGTGTGGGCCCCCTTGCTAGGCGACACTCGTACGGAGTGTGGGCCCCCTAGCTAGGCGACACTCGGACGGAGTGTGGGCCCCCTAGCTAGGTGACACTCGGACGGAGTATGGGCCCCCTAGCCAGGCGACACTCGGATGGAGTGTGGGCCCCCTAGCTAGGCGACACTCGGACGGATTGTGGGCCCCGTAGCTAGGCGACACTCGGACGGAGTGTGGGCCCTTTAGGTAGGCGACACTCTGACGGAGTGTGGGCACCCTTGCTAGGCGACACTCTGACGGAGTGTGGGCCGCCTAGCTACGCGACACTCTGACGGAGTGTGGGCCACCTTGCTAGGCGACACTCTGGCGGAGTGTGGGCCCCCTTGCTAGGCGACACTCTGACGGAGTGTGGGCCCCCCTGGTAGGCGACACTCTGACGGAGTGTGTGTCCCCTAGCTAGGTGACACTCGGACGGAGTGTGGGCCCCCTAGCTAGGCGACACTCTGACGGAGTGTGGGCCCCCTTGCTAGGCGACACTCTGACGGAGTTTGGCCCCCTAACTGGGCGACACTCGGACGGAGTGTGGGCCCCCAAGGTAGGAGACACTAGGACGGAGTGTGGGCCCCCTAACTAGGCGACACTCGGACGGAGTGTGGGCCCCCTAGCTAGGCGACACTCGGACGGAGTGTGGGCCCCCTAGCTAGGCGACACTCGGACGGAGTGTGGGCCCCCTTGCTAGGCGACACTCTGACGGAGTGTGGGCCCCCTTGCTAGGCGACACTCTGACGGAGTGTGGGCTCCCTTGCTAGGCGACACTCGGACGGAGTGTGGGCCCCCTAGCTAGGCGACACTCTGACGGAGTGTGGGCAACCTTGCTAGGCGACACTCTGACGGAGTGTGGGCCCCCTTGCTAGGCGACACTCGGACGGAGTTTGGACCCCCTAGCTAGGCGACACTCGAACGGAGTGTGGGCCCCCTAACTAGGCGACACTCGGATGGAGTGTGGGCCCCCTAGCTAGGCGACACTCGGACGGAGTGTGGGCCCCCTAGCTAGGGGACACTCGGACGGAGTATGGGCCCCCTAGCTAGGCGACACTCGGACGGAGTGTGGGCCCCCTAACTAGGCGACACTCGGACGGAGTATGGGCCCCCTAGCTAGGCGACACTCGGACGGAGTGTGGGCCCCTTGCAAGGTGACATTCTGACGGAGTGTGGGCCCCCTAGCTAGGCGACACTCTGACGGAGTGTGGGCCCCCTTGCTAGGCGACACTCGGACGGAATGTGGGCCCCCTAGCTAGGCGACACTCGGACGGAGTGTGGGCCCCCTAGCTAGGCGACACTCTGACGGAGTGTGGGCCCCCTTGCTAGTCGACACTCGTACGGAGTGTGGGCCCCCTAGCTAGGCGACACTCGTACGGAGTGTGGGACCCCTACCTAGGCGACACTCGGACGTAGTATGGGCCCCCTAGCTAGGCGAAACTCGGACGGCGTGTGGGCCCCCTAGATAGGCGATACTCGGACGTAGTGTGGGCCCCCTAGCTAGGCGACACTCGGACGGAGTGTGGGCCCCCTAGATAGGCGACACTCGGACGGAGTGTGGGCCCCCTTGCTAGGCGACACTCTGACGGAGTGTGGGCCCCCTTGCGAGGCGACACTCTGACGGAGTGTGGGCCCCCTTGCTAGGCGACACTCGGACGAAGTGTGGGCCCCCTAACTAGGCGACACTCGGACGGAGTGTGGGCCCTTTTGCTAGGCGACACTCGGACGGAGTGTGGGCCCCCTTGCTAGGCGACATTCTGACGAAGTGTGGGCCCCCTAGCTAGGCGACACTCTGACGGAGTGTGGGCCCCCTTGCTAGGCGACACTCGGACGGAGTGTGGGCCCCCTAGCTAGGCGACACTCGGACGGAGTGTGGGCCCCCTTGCTAGGCGACACTCTGACGGAGTGTGGGCCCCCTAGCTAGGCGACACTCTGACGGAGTGTGGGCCCCCTTGCTAGGCGACACTCGGACAGAGTGTGGGCCCCCTAGCTAGGCGACACTTGGACGCAGTCTGGGCCCCCTAGCTAGGCGACACTCTGACGGAGTGTGGGCCCCCTAGCTAGGCGACACTCGGACGGAGTGTGGGCCCCCTTGCTAGGCGACACTCTGACGGAGTGTGGGCCCCCTAGCTAGGCGACACTCTGACGGAGTGTGGGCCCCCTTGCTAGGCGACACTCGGACAGAGTGTGGGCCCCCTAGCTAGGCGACACTTGGACGCAGTCTGGGCCCCCTAGCTAGGCGACACTCAGACGGAGTGTGGGCCCCATAGCTAGGCTACACTCGGACGGAGTGTGGGCCCCCTAGCTAGGCGACACTCTGACGGAGTGTGGACCCCCTTGCTAGGCGACACTCTGACGGAGTGTGGGCCCCCTCGCTAGGCGACACTCGGACGGAGTGTGGGCCCCCTAGCTAGGCGACACTCTGACGGAGTGTGGGCCCCCTTGCTAGGCGACACTCTGACGGAGTTTGGCCCCCTAACTGGGCGACACTCGGACGGAGTGTGGGCCCCCAAGGTAGGAGACACTCGGACGGAGTGTGGGCCCCCTAACTAGGCGACACTCGGACGGAGTGTGGGCCCCCTAGCTAGGCGACACTCGGACGGAGTGTGGGCCCCCTAGCTAGGCGACACTCGGACGGAGTGTGGGCCCCCTAGCTAGGCGACACTCTGACGGAGTGTGGGCCCCCTTGCTAGGCGACACTCGTACGGAGTGTGGGCCCCCTAGCTAGGCGACACTCGGACGGAGTGTGGGCCCCCTAGCTAGGTGACACTCGGACGGAGTATGGGCCCCCTAGCCAGGCGACACTCGGATGGAGTGTGGGCCCCCTAGCTAGGCGACACTCGGACGGATTGTGGGCCCCGTAGCTAGGCGACACTCGGACGGAGTGTGGGCCCCCTAGGTAGGCGACACTCTGACGGAGTGTGGGCACCCTTGCTAGGCGACACTCTGACGGAGTGTGGGCCGCCTAGCTAGGCGACACTCTGACGGAGTGTGGGCCACCTTGCTAGGCGACACTCTGGCGGAGTGTGGGCCCCCTTGCTAGGCGACACTCTGACGGAGTGTGGGCCCCCCTGCTAGGCGACACTCTGACGGAGTGTGTGTCCCCTAGCTAGGTGACACTCGGACGGAGTGTGGGCCCCCTAGCTAGGCGACACTCTGACGGAGTGTGGGCCCCCTTGCTAGGCGACACTCTGACGGAGTTTGGCCCCCTAACTGGGCGACACTCGGACGGAGTGTGGGCCCCCAAGGTAGGAGACACTCGGACGGAGTGTGGGCCCCCTAACTAGGCGACACTCGGACGGAGTGTGGGCCCCCTAGCTAGGCGACACTCGGACGGAGTGTGGGCCCCCTAGCTAGGCGACACTCGGACGGAGTGTGGGCCCCCTTGCTAGGCGACACTCTGACGGAGTGTGGGCCCCCTTGCTAGGCGACACTCTGACGGAGTGTGGGCTCCCTTGCTAGGCGACACTCGGACGGAGTGTGGGCCCCCTAGCTAGGCGACACTCTGACGGAGTGTGGGCAACCTTGCTAGGCGACACACTGACGGAGTGTGGGCCCCCTTGCTAGGCGACACTCGGACGGAGTTTGGACCCCCTAGCTAGGCGACACTCGAACGGAGTGTGGGCCCCCTAACTAGGCGACACTCGGATGGAGTGTGGGCCCCCTAGCTAGGCGACACTCGGACGGAGTGTGGGCCCCCTAGCTAGGGGACACTCGGACGGAGTATGGGCCCCCTAGCTAGGCGACACTCGGACGGAGTGTGGGCCCCCTAACTAGGCGACACTCGGACGGAGTATGGGCCCCCTAGCTAGGCGACACTCGGACGGAGTGTGGGCCCCCTAGCTAGGCGACACTCTGACGGAGTGTGGGCCCCCTTGCTAGGCGACACTGACGGAGTGTTGGCCCCCTTGCTAGGCGACACTCTGACGGAGTGTGGGCCCCTTTGCTAGGTGACACTCGGACGGAGTGTGAGCCCCCTAGCTAGGCGACACTCTGACGGAGTGTGGTCAACCTTGCTAGGCGACACTCTGACGGAGTGTGGGCCCCCTTGCTAGGCGACACTCGGACGGAGTGTGGGCCCCCTAGCTAGGCGACACTCGAACGGAGTGTGGGCCCCCTAACTAGGCGACACTCGGACGGAGTGTGGGCCCCCTAGCTAGACGACACTCGGCGTGTGGGCCCCTAACTAGGCGACAGTCGGACGGAGTGTGGGCCCACTAGCTAGGCGACACTCGGACGGAGTGTGGGCCCCCTAGCTAGGCGACACTCTGACGGAGTGTGGGCCCCCTAACTAGGCGACACTCGGACGGAGTGTGGGCCCCCTAGCTAGGCGACACTCGGACGGAGTGTGGGCCCCCTAGCTAGGCGACACTCGGACGGAGTGTGGGCCCCCTAGCTAGGCGACACTCTGACGGAGTGTGGGCCCCCTTGCTAGGCGACACTCGTACGGAGTGTGGGCCCCCTAGCTAGGCGACACTCGGACGGAGTGTGGGCCCCCTAGCTAGGTGACACTCGGACGGAGTATGGGCCCCCTAGCCAGGCGACACTCGGATGGAGTGTGGGCCCCCTAGCTAGGCGACACTCGGACGGATTGTGGGCCCCGTAGCTAGGCGACACTCGGACGGAGTGTGGGCCCTTTAGGTAGGCGACACTCTGACGGAGTGTGGGCACCCTTGCTAGGCGACACTCTGACGGAGTGTGGGCCGCCTAGCTAGGCGACACTCTGACGGAGTGTGGGCCACCTTGCTAGGCGACACTCTGGCGGAGTGTGGGCCCCCTTGCTAGGCGACACTCTGACGGAGTGTGGGCCCCCCTGGTAGGCGACACTCTGACGGAGTGTGTGTCCCCTAGCTAGGTGACACTCGGACGGAGTGTGGGCCCCCTAGCTAGGCGACACTCTGACGGAGTGTGGGCCCCCTTGCTAGGCGACACTCTGACGGAGTTTGGCCCCCTAACTGGGCGACACTCGGACGGAGTGTGGGCCCCCAAGGTAGGAGACACTCGGACGGAGTGTGGGCCCCCTAACTAGGCGACACTCGGACGGAGTGTGGGCCCCCTAGCTAGGCGACACTCGGACGGAGTGTGGGCCCCCTAGCTAGGCGACACTCGGACGGAGTGTGGGCCCCCTTGCTAGGCGACACTCTGACGGAGTGTGGGCCCCCTTGCTAGGCGACACTCTGACGGAGTGTGGGCTCCCTTGCTAGGCGACACTCGGACGGAGTGTGGGCCCCCTAGCTAGGCGACACTCTGACGGAGTGTGGGCAACCTTGCTAGGCGACACTCTGACGGAGTGTGGGCCCCCTTGCTAGGCGACACTCGGACGGAGTTTGGACCCCCTAGCTAGGCGACACTCGAACGGAGTGTGGGCCCCCTAACTAGGCGACACTCGGATGGAGTGTGAGCCCCCTAGCTAGGCGACACTCGGACGGAGTGTGGGCCCCCTAGCTAGGGGACACTCGGACGGAGTATGGGCCCCCTAGCTAGGCGACACTCGGACGGAGTGTGGGCCCCCTAACTAGGCGACACTCGGACGGAGTATGGGCCCCCTAGCTAGGCGACACTCGGACGGAGTGTGGGCCCCTTGCAAGGTGACATTCTGACGGAGTGTGGGCCCCCTAGCTAGGCGACACTCTGACGGAGTGTGGGCCCCCTTGCTAGGCGACACTCGGACGGAATGTGGGCCCCCTAGCTAGGCGACACTCGGACGGAGTGTGGGCCCCCTAGCTAGGCGACACTCTGACGGAGTGTGGGCCCCCTTGCTAGTCGACACTCGTACGGAGTGTGGGCCCCCTAGCTAGGCGACACTCGTACGGAGTGTGGGCCCCCTACCTAGGCGACACTCGGACGTAGTATGGGCCCCCTAGCTAGGCGAAACTCGGACGGCGTGTGGGGCCCCTAGATAGGCGATACTCGGACGTAGTGTGGGCCCCCTAGCTAGGCGACACTCGGACGGAGTGTGGGCCCCCTAGATAGGCGACACTCGGACGGAGTGTGGGCCCCCTTGCTAGGCGACACTCTGACGGAGTGTGGGCCCCCTTGCGAGGCGACACTCTGACGGAGTGTGGGCCCCCTTGCTAGGCGACACTCGGACGAAGTGTGGGCCCCCTAACTAGGCGACACTCGGACGGAGTGTGGGCCCTTTTGCTAGGCGACACTCGGACGGAGTGTGGGCCCCCTTGCTAGGCGACATTCTGACGAAGTGTGGGCCCCCTAGCTAGGCGACACTCTGACGGAGTGTGGGCCCCCTTGCTAGGCGACACTCGGACGGAGTGTGGGCCCCCTAGCTAGGCGACACTCGGACGGAGTGTGGGCCCCCTTGCTAGGCGACACTCTGACGGAGTGTGGGCCCCCTAGCTAGGCGACACTCTGACGGAGTGTGGGCCCCCTTGCTAGGCGACACTCGGACAGAGTGTGGGCCCCCTAGCTAGGCGACACTTGGACGCAGTCTGGGCCCCCTAGCTAGGCGACACTCTGACGGAGTGTGGGCCCCCTAGCTAGGCGACACTCGGACGGAGTGTGGGCCCCCTTGCTAGGCGACACTCTGACGGAGTGTGGGCCCCCTAGCTAGGCGACACTCTGACGGAGTGTGGGCCCCCTTGCTAGGCGACACTCGGACAGAGTGTGGGCCCCCTAGCTAGGCGACACTTGGACGCAGTCTGGGCCCCCTAGCTAGGCGACACTCAGACGGAGTGTGGGCCCCATAGCTAGGCTACACTCGGACGGAGTGTGGGCCCCCTAGCTAGGCGACACTCTGACGGAGTGTGGACCCCCTTGCTAGGCGACACTCTGACGGAGTGTGGGCCCCCTCGCTAGGCGACACTCGGACGGAGTGTGGGCCCCCTAGCTAGGCGACACTCTGACGGAGTGTGGGCCCCCTTGCTAGGCGACACTCTGACGGAGTTTGGCCCCCTAACTGGGCGACACTCGGACGGAGTGTGGGCCCCCAAGGTAGGAGACACTCGGACGGAGTGTGGGCCCCCTAACTAGGCGACACTCGGACGGAGTGTGGGCCCCCTAGCTAGGCGACACTCGGACGGAGTGTGGGCCCCCTAGCTAGGCGACACTCGGACGGAGTGTGGGCCCCCTAGCTAGGCGACACTCTGACGGAGTGTGGGCCCCCTTGCTAGGCGACACTCGTACGGAGTGTGGGCCCCCTAGCTAGGCGACACTCGGACGGAGTGTGGGCCCCCTAGCTAGGTGACACTCGGACGGAGTATGGGCCCCCTAGCCAGGCGACACTCGGATGGAGTGTGGGCCCCCTAGCTAGGCGACACTCGGACGGATTGTGGGCCCCGTAGCTAGGCGACACTCGGACGGAGTGTGGGCCCCCTAGGTAGGCGACACTCTGACGGAGTGTGGGCACCCTTGCTAGGCGACACTCTGACGGAGTGTGGGCCGCCTAGCTAGGCGACACTCTGACGGAGTGTGGGCCACCTTGCTAGGCGACACTCTGGCGGAGTGTGGGCCCCCTTGCTAGGCGACACTCTGACGGAGTGTGGGCCCCCCTGCTAGGCGACACTCTGACGGAGTGTGTGTCCCCTAGCTAGGTGACACTCGGACGGAGTGTGGGCCCCCTAGCTAGGCGACACTCTGACGGAGTGTGGGCCCCCTTGCTAGGCGACACTCTGACGGAGTTTGGCCCCCTAACTGGGCGACACTCGGACGGAGTGTGGGCCCCCAAGGTAGGAGACACTCGGACGGAGTGTGGGCCCCCTAACTAGGCGACACTCGGACGGAGTGTGGGCCCCCTAGCTAGGCGACACTCGGACGGAGTGTGGGCCCCCTAGCTAGGCGACACTCGGACGGAGTGTGGGCCCCCTTGCTAGGCGACACTCTGACGGAGTGTGGGCCCCCTTGCTAGGCGACACTCTGACGGAGTGTGGGCTCCCTTGCTAGGCGACACTCGGACGGAGTGTGGGCCCCCTAGCTAGGCGACACTCTGACGGAGTGTGGGCAACCTTGCTAGGCGACACACTGACGGAGTGTGGGCCCCCTTGCTAGACGACACTCGGACGGAGTTTGGACCCCCTAGCTAGGCGACACTCGAACGGAGTGTGGGCCCCCTAACTAGGCGACACTCGGATGGAGTGTGGGCCCCCTAGCTAGGCGACACTCGGACGGAGTGTGGGCCCCCTAGCTAGGGGACACTCGGACGGAGTATGGGCCCCCTAGCTAGGCGACACTCGGACGGAGTGTGGGCCCCCTAACTAGGCGACACTCGGACGGAGTATGGGCCCCCTAGCTAGGCGACACTCGGACGGAGTGTGGGCCCCCTAGCTAGGCGACACTCTGACGGAGTGTGGGCCCCCTTGCTAGGCGACACTGACGGAGTGTTGGCCCCCTTGCTAGGCGACACTCTGACGGAGTGTGGGCCCCTTTGCTAGGTGACACTCGGACGGAGTGTGAGCCCCCTAGCTAGGCGACACTCTGACGGAGTGTGGTCAACCTTGCTAGGCGACACTCTGACGGAGTGTGGGCCCCCTTGCTAGGCGACACTCGGACGGAGTGTGGGCCCCCTAGCTAGGCGACACTCGAACGGAGTGTGGGCCCCCTAACTAGGCGACACTCGGACGGAGTGTGGGCCCCCTAGCTAGACGACACTCGGCGTGTGGGCCCCTAACTAGGCGACAGTCGGACGGAGTGTGGGCCCACTAGCTAGGCGACACTCGGACGGAGTGTGGGCCCCCTAGCTAGGCGACACTCTGACGGAGTGTGGGCCCCCTTGCTAGGCGACACTCTGACGGAGTGTGGGCCCCCTTGCTAGGCGACACTCTGACGGAGTGTGGGACCCCCAGCTAGGCGACACTCTGACGGAGTGTGGGCCCCCTTGCTAGGCGACACTCGGACGGAGTGTGGGCCCCCTAGCTAGGCGATACTCGGACGGAGTGTGGGCACCCTAGCTAGGCGACACTCAGACGGAGTGTGGGCCCCCTAGCTAGGCTACAATCGGACGGAGTGTGGGCCCGCTAGCTAGGCGACACTCTGACGGAGTGTGGGCCCCCTTGCTAGGCGACACTCTGATGGAGTGTGGGCCCCCTAGGTAGGCGACACTCGGACGGAGTGTGGGCCCCCTAACTAGGCGACACTCGGACGGAGTGTGGGCCCCCTAGCTAGGCGACACTCGGACGGAGTGTGGGCCCCTAGCTAGGCGACACTCGGACGGAGTGTGGGCCCCCTAGCTAGGCGACACTCTGATGGAGTGTGGGCCCTCTTGCTAGGCGACACTCGGACGGAGTGTGGGCCCCCTAGTTAGGCGACACTCTGACGGAGTGTGGGCCCCTTTGCTAGGCGACACTCTGACGGAGTGTGGGCCCCCCAGCTAGGCGACACTCTGACGGAGTGTGGGCCCCCTTGCTAGGCGACACTCGGACGGAGTGTGGGCCCCCTAGCTAGGCGACACTCGGACGGAGTGTGGTCCCCCTAGCTAGGCGACTCTCAGACGGAGTGTGGGCCCCCTAGCTAGGCTACAATCGGACGGAGTGTGGGCCCCCTAGCTAGGCGACACTCTGACGGAGTGTGGGCCCCCTTGCTAGGCGACACTCTGACGGAGTGTGGGCCCCCTAGCTAGGCGACACTCGGACTGAGTGTGTGCCCCCTAGCTAGGCGACACTCTGACGGAGTGTGGGCCCCCTTGCTAGGCGACACTCTGACGGAGTGTGGGCCCCCTAACTGGGCGACACTCGGACGGAGTTTGGGCCCCCTTGCTAGGCGACACTCGGACGGAGTGTGGGCCCCCTAGCTAGGCGACACTCTGACGGAGTGTGGGCCCCCCTGCTAGGCGACACTCTGACGGAGTGTGGGCTCCCTAGCTAGGTGACACTCTGACGGAGTGTGGGCCCCCTTGCTAGGCGACACTCGGAGTGTGGGACCCTTAGCTAGGCGACACTCGGACGGAGTGTGGGCCCCCTAACTAGGCGACACTCGGACGGAGTGTGGGCCCCCTTGCTAGGCGATACTCGGAGTGTGGGACCCCTAACTAGGCGACACTCGGACGGAGTGAGGGCCCCCTAGCTAGGCGACACTCTGACGGAGTGTGGGCCCCTAGCTAGGCGACACTTGGACGGAGTGTGGGCCCCCTAGCTAGGCGACACTCTGACGGAGTGTGGGCCCCCTTGCTAGGCGACACTCGGACGGAGTGTGGGCCCCCTAGCTAGGCGACACTCTGACGGAGTGTGGGCCCCCTTGCAAGGTGACATTCTGACGGAGTGTGGGCCCCCTAGCTAGGCGACACTCTGACGGAGTGTGGGCCCCCTTGCTAGGCGACACTCGGACGGAGTGTGGGCCCCCTAGCTAGGCGACACTCGGACGGAGTGTGGGCCCCCTAGCTAGGCGACACTCTGACGGAGTGTGGGCCCCCTTGCTAGTCGACACTCGTACGGAGTGTGGGCCCCCTAGCTAGGCGACACTCGTACGGAGTGTGGGCCCCCTACCTAGGCGACACTCGGACGTAGTATGGGCCCCCTAGCTAGGCGAAACTCGGACGGCGTGTGGGCCCCCTAGATAGGCGATACTCGGACGTAGTGTGGGCCCCCTAGCTAGGCGACACTCGGACGGAGTGTGGGCCCCCTAGATAGGCGACACTCGGACGGAGTGTGGGCCCCCTTGCTAGGCGACACTCTGACGGAGTGTGGGCCCCCTTGCGAGGCGACACTCTGACGGAGTGTGGGCCCCCTTGCTAGGCGACACTCGGACGAAGTGTGGGCCCCCTAACTAGGCGACACTCGGACGGAGTGTGGGCCCTTTTGCTAGGCGACACTCGGACGGAGTGTGGGCCCCCTTGCTAGGCGACATTCTGACGAAGTGTGGGCCCCCTAGCTAGGCGACACTCTGACGGAGTGTGGGCCCCCTTGCTAGGCGACACTCGGACGGAGTGTGGGCCCCCTAGCTAGGCGACACTCGGACGGAGTGTGGGCCCCCTTGCTAGGCGACACTCTGACGGAGTGTGGGCCCCCTAGCTAGGCGACACTCTGACGGAGTGTGGGCCCCCTTGCTAGGCGACACTCGGACAGAGTGTGGGCCCCCTAGCTAGGCGACACTTGGACGCAGTCTGGGCCCCCTAGCTAGGCGACACTCTGACGGAGTGTGGGCCCCCTAGCTAGGCGACACTCGGACGGAGTGTGGGCCCCCTTGCTAGGCGACACTCTGACGGAGTGTGGGCCCCCTAGCTAGGCGACACTCTGACGGAGTGTGGGCCCCCTTGCTAGGCGACACTCGGACAGAGTGTGGGCCCCCTAGCTAGGCGACACTCGGACGGAGTGTGGGCCCCCTAGCTAGGTGACACTCGGACGGAGTATGGGCCCCCTAGCCAGGCGACACTCGGATGGAGTGTGGGCCCCCTAGCTAGGCGACACTCGGACGGATTGTGGGCCCCCTAGCTAGGCGACACTCGGACGGAGTGTGGGCCCCCTAGGTAGGCGACACTCTGACGGAGTGTGGGCACCCTTGCTAGGCGACACTCTGATGGAGTGTGGGCCGCCTAGCTAGGCGACACTCTGACGGAGTGTGGGCCACCTTGCTAGGCGACACTCTGATGGAGTGTGGGCCCCCTTGCTAGGCGACACTCGGACGGAGTGTGGGCCCCCTAGCTAGGCGACACTCTGACGGAGTGTGGGCCCCCTTGCTAGGCGACACTCTGATGGAGTGTGGGCCCCCCTGCTAGGCGACACTCTGACGGAGTGTGTGTCCCCTAGCTAGGTGACACTCTGACGGAGTGTGGGCCCCCCTGCTAGGCGACACTCGGAGTGTGGGCCCCCTAGCTAGGCGACACTCGGACAGAGTGTGGGCCCCCTAACTAGGCGACACTCGGACGGAGTGTGGGCCCCTAGCTAGGCGACACTCGGACGGAGTGTGGGCCCTCTTGCTAGGCGACAATCGGACGGAGTGTGGGCCCCCTAGCTAGGCGACACTCTGACGGAGTGTGGGCCCCCTTGCTAGACGACACTCTGACGGAGTGTGGGCCCCCTAGCTAGGCGACACTCTGACGGAGTGTGGGCCCCCTTGCTAGGCGACACTCGGAGTGTGGGCCCGCTAGCTAGGCGACACTCGGACGGAGTGTGGGCCCCCTAACTAGGCGACATTCCGAGTGTGGGCCCCCTAACTAGGCGACACTCGGACGGAGTGTGGGCCCCCTAGCTAGGCGACACTCTGACGGAGTGTGGGCCCCTTAGGTAGGCGACACTCTGACGGAGTGTGGGCCCCCTTGCTAGGCGACACTCGGACGGAGTGTGGGCCCCCTAGCTAGGCGACACTCTGACGGAGTGTGGGCCCCCTCGCTAGGCGACACTCTGACGGAGTGTGGGCCCCCTAGCTAGGCGACACTCTGACGGAGTGTGGGCCCCCTTGCTAGGTGACACTCGGACGGAGTGTGGGCCCCTAGCTAGGCTACATTCGGACGGAGTGTGGGCCCCCTTGCTAGGCGACACTCTGACGGAGTGTGGGCCCCCTTGCTAGGCGACACTCGTACGGAGTGTGGGCCCCCTAGCTAGGCGACACTCGGACGGATTGTGGGCCCCCTAGCTAGGCGACACTCGGACGGAGTGTGGGCCCCCTAGGTAGGCGACACTCTGACGGAGTGTGGGCCCCCTTGCTAGGCGACACTCTGACGGAGTGTGGGCCGCCTAGCTAGGCGACACTCTGACGGAGTGTGGGCCACCTTGCTAGGCGACACTCTGACGGAGTGTGGTCCCCCTTGCTAGGCGACACTCGGACGGAGTGTGGGCCCCCTAGCTAGGCGACACTCTGACGGAGTGTGGGCCCCCTTGCTAGGCGACACTCTGACGGAGTGTGGGCCCCCCTGCTAGGCGACACTCTGACAGAGTGTGTGCCCCCTAGCTAGGTGACACTCTGACGGAGTGTGGGCCCCCTTGCTAGGCGACACTCGGAGTGTGAGCCCCCTAGCTAGGCGACACTCGGACGGAGTGTGGGCCCCCTAACTAGGCGACACTCGGACGGAGTGTGGCCCCCTAGCTAGGCGACACTCGGAGTGTGGGCCCCTAAATAGGCGACTCTCGGACGGAGTGTGGGCCCCCTAGCTAGGCGACACTCGGACGGAGTGTGGGCCCCTAGCTAGGCGACACTCGGACGGAGTGTGGGCCCCCTTGCTAGGCGACAATCGGACGGAGTGTGGGCCCCCTAGCTAGGCGACACTCTGACGGAGTGTGGGCCCCCTTGCTAGTCGACACTCTGACAGAGTGTGGGCCTCCTAGCTAGGCGACACTCTGACGGAGTGTGGGCCCCCTAGCTAGGCGACACTCTGACGGAGTGTGGGCCCCCTAACTAGGCGACACTCGAACGGAGTGTGGGCCCCCTAGCTAGGCGACACTCGGAGTGTGGGCCCCCTAACTAGGCGACACTCGGACGGAGTGTGGGCCCCCTAGCTAGGCGACACTCTGACGGAGTGTGGGCCCCCCTAGGTAGGCGACACTCTGACGGAGTGTGGGCCCCCTTGCTAGGCGACACTCGGACGGAGTGTGGGCCCCCTAGCTAGGCGACACTCTGACGGAGTGTGGGCCCCCTTGCTAGGCGACACTCTGACGGAGTTTGGCCCCCTAGCTAGGCGACACTCTGACGGAGTGTGGGCCCCTTGCTAGGCGACACTCGGACGGAGTGTGGGCCCCCTAGCTAGGCTACACTCGGAGTGTGGGCCCCCTAGCTAGGCGACACTCTGACGGAGTGTGGGCCCCTTGCTAGGCGACACTCGGAAAGAGTGTGGTCCCCCTAGCTAGGCGACACTCGGACGGAGAGTGAGCCCCCTAGCGAGGCGACACTCGGACGGAGTGTGGTCCCCCTAGCAAGGCGACAATCGGACGGAGAGTGGGCCCCCTAGCTAGGCGACACTCGGACGGAGTGTGGGCCCCCTAGCTAGGCGACACTCGGACGGAGTGTGGGCCCCCTAGCTAGGCGACACTCGGACGGAGTGTGGGCCCCCTAACCAAGTGACACTCGGACGGAGTTTTGGCCCAGTAGCTAGGCGACACTCGGACGGAGTGTGGGCCCAGTAGCTAGGCGACACTCGGACGGAGTGTGGGCCCCCTAGCTAGGCGACACTCTGCCGGAGTGTGGGCCCCCTTGCTAGGCGACACTCTGACGGAGTGTGGGCCCCCTAACTGGGCGACACTCGGACGGAGTGTGGGCCCCCTAGCTAGGAGACAATCGGACGGAGAGTGGGCCCCCTAGCTAGGCGACACTCGGACGGAGTGTGGGCCCCCTAGCTAGGCGACACCTAACTAGGGCGCCCACACTCCGTCCGAGTGTCGCCTAGCTAGGGGGCCCACACTCCGTCCGAGTGTCGCCTAGCTAGGGGGCCCACACTCCGTCCGAGTGTCGCCTAGCTAGGGGGCCGACACTCCGTCCGAGTGTCGCCTAGCTAGGGGGCCCACACTCCGTCCGAGTGTCGCCCAGCTAGGGGGACCACACTCCGTCCGAGTGTCGCCTAGCTAGGGGGCCCACACTCCGTCCGAGTGTCGCCTAGCTAGGGGGCCCACACTCCGTCAGAGTGTCGCCAAGCTAGGGGGTCCACACTCCATCCGAGTGTCGCCTAGCTAGGGGGCCCACACTCCGTCCGAGTGTCGCCTAGCTAGGGGGCCCACACTCCGTCAGAGTGTCGCCTAGCTAGGGGCCCACACTCCGTTCAAGTGTCACCTAGCTGGGGACCCACAATCCGTCCGAGTGTCGCCTAGCTTGGGGGCCCACACTCCGTCCGAGTGTCGCCTCCGTCCGAGTGTCGGCCGACGGAGTGTGGGCCCCCTAGCTAGGTGACACTTGGACGGAGTGTGGGCCCCCTAGCTAGGCGCCACTCTGACGGAGTGTGGGCCCCCTTGCTAGGAGACACTCTGACGGAGTGTGGGCCCCCTAGCTATGCGACACTCAGACGGATTGTTTGCCCCCTAGCTAGGCGACACTCGGACGGAGTGTGGGCCCCCTAGCTAGGCGACACTCTAAAGGAGTGTGGGCCCCCTAACTAGGCGACACTCAGACGGAGAGTGGGCACCCTAGCTAGGCGACACTCGGACGGAGTGTGGGCCCCCTAGCTAGGTGACACTCGGACGGAGTGTGGGCCCCCTAGCTAGGCGACACTCGGACGGAGTGTGGGCCCCCTTGCTAGGCTACACTCGGACGGAGTGTGGGCCCCCAGCTAGGCGACACTTGAACGGAGTGTGGGCCCCCTAGCTAGGCGACACTCTGACGGAGCGTGGGCCCCCTAGCTAGGCGACACTCGGACGGAGCGTGGGCCCCCTAGCTAGGCGACACTCGGACGGAGAGTGTGCCCCCTAGCTAGGCGACACTCGGATGGAGTGTGGGCCCCCTAGCTAGGCGACACTCGGACGGAGTGTGGGCCCCCTTGCTAGGCGACACTCTGACGGAGTGTGCGCCCCCTTGCTAGGCGACACTCGGACGGATTATGGGCCCCCTAACTAGGCGACACTCGGACGGAGTGTGGGCCCCCTAGCTAGGCGACACTCGGACGGAGTGTGGGCCCCCTAGCTAGGCGACACTCGGACGGAGTGTGGGCCCCCTAGCTAGGCGACACTCGGACGGAGTGTGGGCCCCCTAGCTAGGCTACACTTGGACGGAGTGTGGGCCCCCTAGCTAGGCGACACTTGAACGGAGTGTGGGCCCCCTAGCTAGGCGACACTCTGAGGGAGTGTGGGCCCCCTAGCTAAGCGACACTCGGACGGAGTGTGGGCCCCCTAGCTAGGCGACACTCGGACGGAGTGTGGGCCCCCTAGCTAGGCTACACTCGGACGGAGTGTGGGCCCCCAGCTAGGCGACACTTGAACGGAGTGTGGGCCCCCTAGCTAGGCGACACTCTGACGGAGCGTGGGCCCCCTAGCTAGGCGACACTCGGACGGAGCGTGGGCCCCCTAGCTAGGCGACACTCGGACGGAGAGTGTGCCCCCTAGCTAGGCGACACTCGGATGGAGTGTGGGCCCCCTAGCTAGGCGACACACGGACGGAGTGTGGGCCCCCTTGCTAGGCGACACTCTGACGGAGTGTGCGCCCCCTTGCTAGGCGACACTCGGACGGATTATGGGCCCCCTAACTAGGCGACACTCGGACGGAGTGTGGGCCCCCTAGCTAGGCGACACTCGGACGGAGTGTGGGCCCCCTAGCTAGGCGACACTCGGACGGAGTGTGGGCCCCCTAGCTAGGCGACACTCGGACGGAGTGTGGGCCCCCTAGCTAGGCTACACTTGGACGGAGTGTGGGCCCCCTAGCTAGGCGACACTTGGACGGAGTGTGGGCCCCCTAGCTAGGCGACACTCGGACGGAGTGTGGGCCCCCTAGCTAGGCGACACTCGGATGGAGTGTGGGCCCCCTAGCTAGGCGACACTCGGACGGAGTGTGGTCCCCCTAGCTAGGCGACACTCGGACGGAGTGTGGGCCCCCTAGCTAGGCGAAACTCTGACGGAGTGTGGGCCCCCTAGCTAGGCGACACTCGGACGGAGTGTGGGCCCCCTAGCGAGGCGACACTCGGACGGTGTGTGGGCCCCCTAGCTAAGCGACACTCGGACGGAGTGTGGGCCCCCTAGCTAGGCGACACTCGGAAGGAGTGTGGGCCCCCTAGCTAGGCGACACTCAGACGGAGTGTGGGCCCCCGAGCTAGGCGACACTCGGACGGAGTGTGGGCCACCTAGCTAGGCGACACTCGGACGGAGTGTGGGCCACCTAGCTAGGCGACACTCGGACGGAGTGTGGGCCCCCTAGCTAGGCGACACTCGGATGGAGTGTGGGCCCCCTAGCTAGGCGACACTCGGACGGAGTGTGGTCCCCCTAGCTAGGCGACACTCGGACGGAGTGTGGGCCCCCTAGCTAGGCGAAACTCTGACGGAGTGTGGGCCCCCTAGCTAGGCGACACTCGGACGGAGTGTGGGCCCCCTAGCGAGGCGACACTCGGACGGTGTGTGGTGCCCCTAGCTAGGCGACACTCGGACGGAGAGTGGGCCCCCTAGCTAGGCGACACTCGGACGGAGTGTGGGCCCCCTAGCTAGGCGACACTCGGACGGAGTGTGGGCCCCCTAGCTAGGCGAAACTCGGACGGAGTGTGGGCCCCCTAGCTAGGCGACACTCGGACGGAGTGTGGGCCCCCTAGCTAGGCGACACTCGGACGGAGTGTGGGCCCCCTAGCTAGGCGACACTCAGACGGAGTGTGGGCCCCCTAGCTAGGCGACACTCGGACGGAGTGTGGGCCACCTAGCTAGGCGACACTCGGACGGAGTGTGGGCCACCTAGCTAGGCGACACTCGGACGGAGTGTGGGCCCCCTGGCTAGGCGACACTCGGACGGAGTGTGGGCCCCCTAGCTAGGCGACACTCGGACGGAGTGTGGTCCCCCTAGCTAGGCGACACTCGGACGGAGTGTGGGCCCCCTAGCTAGGCGAAACTCTGACGGAGTGTGGGCCCCCTAGCTAGGCGACACTCGGACGGAGTGTGGGCCCCCTAGCGAGGCGACACTCGGACGGAGTGTGGTCCCCCTAGCTAGGCGACACTCGGACGGAGAGTGGGCCCCCTAGCTAGGCGACACTCGGACGGAGTGTGGGCCCCCTAGCTAGGCGACACTCGGACGGAGTGTGGGCCCCCTAGCTAGGCGAAACTCGGACGGAGTGTGGGCCCCCTAGCTAGGCGACACTCTGACGGAGTGTGGGCCCTTTTGCTAGGCGACACTCGGACGGAGTGTTGGCTCCCTTGCTAGGCGACAATCGGACGAGTGTGGGCCCCCTAGCTAGGCGACACTCCGACGGAGTGTGGGCCCCCTAGCTAGGCGACACTCGGACAGAGTGTGGGCCCCCTAGCAATGCGACACTCGGACGGAGTGTGGGCCCCCTAGCTAGGCGACACTCGGACAGAGTGTGGGCCCCCTAGCTAGGCGACACTCAGACGGAGTTTGGGCCCCCTAGCGAGGCGACACTCGGACGGAGTGTGGGCCCCCTAGCTAGGCGACACTCGGACGGAGTGTGGGCCCCCTAGCTAAGCGACACTCGGACGGAGTGTGGGCCCCCTAGCTAGGCGACACTCGGACAGAGTGTGGGCCCCCTAGCTAGGCGACACTCAGACGGAGTTCGGGCCCCCTAGCGAGGCGACACTCGGACGGAGTGTGGGCCTCCTAGCTAGGCGACACTCGGACGGAGTGTGGACCCCCTTGCTAGGCGACACTCTGACGGAGTGTGGGCCCCCTAGCTAGGCAACACTCGGACGGAGTGTGGGCCCCCTAGCTAGGCGACACTCGGACGGAGTGTGGGCCCCCTAGCTAGGCGACACTCTGACGGAGTGTGGGCCCCCTTGCTAGGCGACACTCTGACGGAGTTTGGCCACCTAACTGGGCGACACTCGGACGGAGTGTGGGCCCCCAAGGTAGGAGACACTCGGACGGAGTGTGGGCCCCCTAACTAGGTGACACTCGGACGGAGTGTGGGCCCCCTAGCTAGGCAACACTCGGACGGAGTGTGGGCCCCTAGCTAGGCGACACTCGGACGGAGTGTGGGCCCCCTAGCTAGGCGACACTCTGACGGAGTGTGGGCCCCCTTGCTAGGCGACACTCGTACGGAGTGTGGGCCCCCTAGCTAGGCGACACTCGGACGGAGTGTGGGCCCCCTAGCTAGGTGACACTCGGACGGAGTATGGGCCCCCTAGCCAGGCGACACTCGGATGGAGTGTGGGCCCCCTAGCTAGGCGACACTCGGACGGATTGTGGGCCCCCTAGCTAGGCGACACTCGGACGGAGTGTGGGCCCCCTAGGTAGGCGACACTCTGACGGAGTGTGGGCACCCTTGCTAGGCGACACTCTGACGGAGTGTGGGCCACCTAGCTAGGCGACACTCTGACGGAGTGTGGGCCACCTTGCTAGGCGACACTCTGACGGAGTGTGGGCCCCCTTGCTAGGCGACACTCGGACGGAGTGTGGGCCCCCTAGCTAGGCGACACTCTGACTGAGTGTGGGCCCCCTTGCTAGGCGACACTCTGACGGAGTGTGGGCCCCCCTGCTAGGCGACACTCTGACGGAGTGTGTGTCCCCTAGCTAGGTGACACTCTGACGGAGTGTGGGCCCCCCTGCTAGGCGACACTCGGAGTGTGGGCCCCCTAGCTAGGCGACACTCGGACGGAGTGTGGGCCCCCTAACTAGGCGACACTCGGACGGAGTGTGGGCCCCTAGCTAGGCGACACTCGGACGGAGTGTGGGCCCCCTTGCTAGGCGACAATCGGACGGAGTGTGGGCCCCCAGCTAGGCGACACTCTGACGGAGTGTGGGCCCCCTAGCTAGGCGACACTCTGACGGAGTGTGGGCCCCCTTGCTAGGCGACACTCGGAGTGTGGGCCCCCTAGCTAGGCGACACTCGGACGGAGTGTGGGCCCCCTAACTAGGCGACACTCGGAGTGTGGGCCCCCTAACTAGGCGACACTCGGACGAAGTGTGGGCCCCCTAGCTAGGCGACACTCGGAGTGTGGGCCCCCTAACTAGGCGACACTCGGACGGAGTGTGGGCCCCCTAGCTAGGCGACACTCTGACGGAGTGTGGGCCCCTTAGGTAGGCGACACTCTGACGGAGTGTGGGCCCCCTTGCTAGGCGACAGTCGGACGGAGTGTGGGCCCCCTAGCTAGGCGACACTCTGACGGAGTGTGGGCCCCCTCGCTAGGCGACACTCTGACGGAGTGTGGGCCCCCTAGCTAGGCGACACTCTGACGGAATGTGGGCCCCCTTGCTAGGCGGCACTCGGACGGAGTGTGGGCCCCTAGCTAGGCTACACTCGGACGGAG
The DNA here is from genome assembly GCF_039654945.1 of Dendrobates tinctorius. Taxonomy (NCBI): domain Eukaryota; kingdom Metazoa; phylum Chordata; class Amphibia; order Anura; family Dendrobatidae; genus Dendrobates; species Dendrobates tinctorius. The sequence goes on along the minus strand of NW_027361712.1, from coordinate 35,510,097 downwards.
TTTGGGCCCCCTAGCTAGGCGACACTCTGACGGAGTGTGGGCCCCCTTGCTAGGCGACACTCGTACGGAGTGTGGGCCCCCTAGCTAGGCGACACTCGGACGGAGTGTGGGCCCCCTAGCTAGGCGACACTCGGACGGAGTGTGGGCCCCCTAGCTAGGCGACACTCGGACGGAGTATGGGCCCCCTAGCCAGGCGACACTCGGACGGAGTGTGGGCCCCCTAGCTAGGCGACACTCGGACGGATTGTGGGCCCCCTAGCTAGGCGACACTCGGACGGAGTGTGGGCCCCCTAGGTAGACGACACTCTGACGGAGTGTGGGCCCCCTTGCTAGGCGACACTCTGACGGAGTGTGGGCCGCCTAGCTAGGCAACACTCTGACGGAGTGTGGGCCACCTTGCTAGGCGACACTCTGACGGAGTGTGGGCCCCCTTGCTAGGCGACACTCGGACGGAGTGTGGGCCCCCTAGCTAGGCGACACTCTGACGGAGTGTGGGCCCCCTTGCTAGGCGACACTCTGACGGAGTGTGGGCCCCCCTGCTAGGCGACACTCTGACGGAGTGTGTGCCCCCTAGCTAGGTGACACTCTGACGGAGTGTGGGCCCCCTTGCTAGGCGACACTCGGAGTGTGGGCCCCCTAGCTAGGCGACACTCGGACGGAGTGTGGGCCCCCTAACTAGGCGACACTCGGACGGAGTGTGGCCCCCTAGCTAGGCGACACTCGGAGTGTGGGCCCCTAAATAGGCGACACTCGGACGGAGTGTGGGCCCCCTAGCTAGGCGACACTCGGACGGAGTGTGGGCCCCTAGCTAGGCGACACTCGGACGGAGTGTGGGCCCCCTTGCTAGGCGACAATCGGACGGAGTGTGGGCCCCCTAGCTAGGCGACACTCTGACGGAGTGTGGGCCCCCTTGCTAGTCGACACTCTGACAGAGTGTGGGCCCCCTAGCTAGGCGACACTCTGACGGAGTGTGGGCCCCCTAGCTAGGCGACACTCTGACGGAGTGTGGGCCCCCTAACTAGGCGACACTCGGACGGAGTGTGGGCCCCCTAGCTAGGCGACACTCGGAGTGTGGGCCCCCTAACTAGGCGACACTCGGACGGAGTGTGGGCCCCCTAGCTAGGCAACACTCTGACGGAGTGTGGGCCCCCTAGCTAGGCGAAACTCGGACGGAGTGTGGGCCCCCTAGCTAGGCGACACTCGGACAGAGTGTGGGCCCCCTATCTAGGCGACACTCGGACAGAGTGTGGGCCCCCTAGCTAGGCGACACTCGGACGGAGTTTGGGCCCCCTAGCTAGGCGACACTCGGACGGAGTGTGGGCCCCCTAGCTAGGCGACACCTAACTAGGGCGCCCACACTCCGTCCGAGTGTCGCCTAGCTAGTGGGCCCACACTCCGTCCGAGTGTCGCCTAGCTAGTGGGCCCACACTCCGTCCGAGTGTCGCCTAGCTAGAGGGCCCACACTCCGTCCGAGTGTCGCCTAGCTAGGGGGCCCACACTCCGTCCGAGTGTCGCCTAGCTAGGGGGCCGACACTCCGTCCGAGTGTCGCCTAGCTAGGGGGCCCAAACTCCGTATGAGTGTCGCCTAGCTAGGGGGTCCACACTCCGTCCGAGTGTCGCCTAGCTAGGGGGCCCACACTCCGTCCGAGTGTCGCCCAGCTAGGGGGCCCACACTCCGTCCGAGTGTCGCCTAGCTAGGGGGCCCACACTCCGTCCGAGTGTCGCCTAGCTAGGGGGCCCACACTCCGTCCGAGTGTCGCCAAGCTAGGGGGTCCACACTCCATCCGAGTGTCGCCTAGCTAGGGGGCCCACACTCCGTCCGAGTGTCGGCTAGCTAGGGGGCCCACACTCCGTCAGAGTGTCGCCTAGCTAGGGGCCCACACTCCGTTCAAGTGTCGCCTAGCTGGGGACCCACAATCCGTCCGAGTGTCGCCTAGCTTGGGGGCTCACACTCCGTCCGAGTGTCGCCTCCGTCCGAGTGTCGGCCGACGGAGTGTGGGCCCCCTAACTAGGCGACACTCGGACGGAGTGTGGGCCCCCTAGCTAGGCGACACTCGGAGTGTGGGCCCCCTAACTAGGCGACACTCGGACGGAGTGTGGGCCCCCTAGCTAGGCAACACTCTGACGGAGTGTGGGCCCCCTAGCTAGGCGAAACTCGGACGGAGTGTGGGCCCCCTAGCTAGGCGACACTCGGACGGAGTGTGGGCCCCCTATCTAGGCGACACTCGGACAGAGTGTGGGCCCCCTAGCTAGGCGACACTCGGACGGAGTTTGGGCCCCCTAGCTAGGCGACACTCGGACGGAGTGTGGGCCCCCTAGCTAGGCGACACCTAACTAGGGCGCCCACACTCCGTCCGAGTGTCGCCTAGCTAGTGGTCCCACACTCCGTCCGAGTGTCGCCTAGCTAGTGGGCCCACACTCCGTCCGAGTGTCGCCTAGCTAGTGGGCCCACACTCCGTCCGAGTGTCGCCTAGCTAGGGGGCCCACACTCCGTCCGAGTGTCGCCTAGCTAGGGGGCCGACACTCCGTCCGAGTGTCGCCTAGCTAGGGGGCCCAAACTCCGTACGAGTGTCGCCTAGCTAGGGGGTCCACACTCCGTCCGAGTGTCGCCTAGCTAGGGGGCCCACACTCCGTCCGAGTGTCGCCCAGCTAGGGGGCCCACACTCCGTCCGAGTGTCGCCTAGCTAGGGGGCCCACACTCCGTCCGAGTGTCGCCTAGCTAGGGGGCCCACACTCCGTCAGAGTGTCGCCAAGCTAGGGGGTCCACACTCCATCCGAGTGTCGCCTAGCTAGGGGGCCCACACTCCGTCCGAGTGTCGCCTAGCTAGGGGGCCCACACTCCGTCAGAGTGTCGCCTAGCTAGGGGCCCACACTCCGTTCAAGTGTCGCCTAGCTGGGGACCCACAATCCGTCCGAGTGTCGCCTAGCTTGGGGGCTCACACTCCGTCCGAGTGTCGCCTCCGTCCGAGTGTCGGCCGACGGAGTGTGGGCCCCCTAGCTAGGCGACAATTGGACGGAGTGTGGGCCCCCTAGCTAGGCGCCACTCTGACGAAGTGTGGGCCCCCTTGCTAGGAGACACTCTGACGGAGTGTGGGCCCCCTAGCTATGCGACACTCAGACGGATTGTTTGCCCCCTAGCTAGGCGACACTCGGACGGTGTGTGGGCCCCCTAGCTAGGCGACACTCTGACGGAGTGTGGGCCCCCTAACTAGGCGACACTCAGACGGAGAGTGGGCACCCTAGCTAGGCGACACTCGGACGGAGTGTGGGCCCCCTAGCTAGGTGACACTCGGACGGAGTGTGGGCCCCCTAGCTAGGCGACACTCGGACGGAGTGTGGGCCCCCTAGCTAGGCTACACTCGGACGGAGTGTGGGCCCCCAGCTAGGCGACACTTGAACGGAGTGTGGGCCCCCTAGCTAGGCGACACTCTGACGGAGTGTGGGCCCCCTAGCTAGGCGACACTCGGACGGAGCGTGGGCCCCCTAGCTAGGCGACACTCGGATTGAGAGTGTGCCCCCTAGCTAGGCGACACTCGGATGGAGTGTGGGCCCCCTAGCTAGGCGACACTCGGACGGAGTGTGGGCCCCCTTGCTAGGCGACACTCTGACGGAGTGTGCGCCCCCTTGCTAGGCGACACTCGGACGGATTATGGGCCCCCTAACTAGGCGACACTCGGACGGAGTGTGGGCCCCCTAGCTAGGCGACACTCGGACGGAGTGTGGGCCCCCTAGCTAGGCGACACTCGGACGGAGTGTGGGCCCCCTAGCTAGGCGACACTCGGACGGAGTGTGGGCCCCCTAGCTAGGCTACACTTGGACGGAGTGTGGGCCCCCTAGCTAGGCGACACTTGAACGGAGTGTGGGCCCCCTAGCTAGGTGACACTCTGACGGAGTGTGGGCCCCCTAGCTAAGCGACACTCGGACGGAGTGTGGGCCCCCTAGCTAGGCGACACTCAGACGGAGTGTGGGCCCCCTAGCTAGGCGACACTCGGACGGAGTGTGGGCCACCTAGCTAGGCGTCACTCGGACGGAGTGTGGGCCACCTAGCTAGGCGACACTCGGACGGAGTGTGGGCCCCCTAGCTAGGCGACACTCGGACGGAGTGTGGGCCCCCTAGCTAGGCGACACTCGGACGGAGTGTGGTCCCCCTAGCTAGGTGACACTCGGACGGAGTGTGGTCCCCCTAGCTAGGCGACACTCTGACGGAGTGTGGGCCCCCTAGCTAGGCGACACTCGGACGGAGTGTGGGCCCCCTAGCGAGGCGACACTCGGACGGTGTGTGGTCCCCCTAGCTAGGCGACACTCGGACGGAGAGTGGGCCCCCTAGCTAGGCGACACTCGGACGGAGTGTGGGCCCCCTAGCTAGGCGACACTCGGACGGAGTGTGGGCCCCCTAGCTAGGCGAAACTCGGACGGAGTGTGGGCCCCCTAGCTAGGCGACACTCTGACGGAGTGTGGGCCCCCTGACTAGGCGACACTCAGACGGAGTGTGGGCCCCCTAGCTAGGCGACACTCTGACGGAGTGTGGGCCCTTTTGCTAGACGACACTCGGACGGAGTGTTGGCTCCCTTGCTAGGCGACAATCGGACGAGTGTGGGCCCCCTAGCTAGGCGACACTCTGATGGATTGTGGGCCCCCTAGCTAGGCGACACTCCGACGGAGTGTGGTCCCCCTAGCTAGGCGACACTCGGACAGAGTGTGGGCCCCCTAGCAATGCGACACTCGGACGGAGTGTGGGCCCCCTAGCTAGGCGACACTCGGACAGAGTGTGGGCCCCCTAGCTAGGCGACACTCGGACAGAGTGTGGGCCCCCTAGCTAGGCGACACTCAGACGGAGTTTGGGCCCCCTAGCGAGGCGACACTCGGACGGAGTGTGGGCCCCCTAGCTAGGCGACACTCGGACGGAGTGTGGGCCCCCTAGCTAAGCGACACTCGGACGGAGTGTGGGCCCCCTAGCTAGGCGACACTCGGACGGAGTGTGGGCCCCCTAGCTAGGCGAAACTCGGACGGAGTGTGGGCCCCCTAGCTAGGCGACACTCGGACGGAGTGTGGGCCCCCTATCTAGGCGACACTCGGACAGAGTGTGGGCCCCCTAGCTAGGCGACACTCGGACGGAGTTTGGGCCCCCTAGCGAGGCGACACTCGGACGGAGTGTGGGCCCCCTAGCTAGGCGACACTCGGACGGAGTGTGGGCCCCCTAGCTAGGCGACACTCGGATGGAGTGTGGACCCCCTAGCTAGGCGAAACTCGGACGGAGTGTGGGCCCCCTAGCTAGGCGACACTCGGACGGAGTGTGGGCCCCTTGGCTAGGCGACACTCCTACGGAGTGTGGGCCCCCTTGCTAGGCGACACTCCGACGGAGTGTGGGCCCCCTAGCTAGGCGACACTCTGACGGAGTGTGGGCCCCCTAGCTAGGCGACACTCTGACGGAGTGTGGGCCCCCTTGCTAGGCGACACTCGGACGGAGTGTGGGCCCCCTTGCTAGGCGACACTCGGACGGAGTGTGGGCCCCCTAGCTTGGCGACACTCGGACAGAGTGTGGGCCCCCTAGCTAGGCGAAACTCGGACGGAGTGTGGGCCCCCTAGCTAGGCGAAACTCGGACGGAGTGTGGGCCCCCTAGCTAGGCGACACTCGGATGGAGTGTGGGCCCCCTGGCTAGGCGACACTCGGACGGAGTGTGGGCCCCCTTGCTAGGCGACACTCCGACGGAGTGTGGGCCCCCTAGCTAGGCGACACTCGGACGGAGTGTGGGCCCCCTAGCTAGGCGACACTCGGACGGAGTGTGGGCCACCTAGCTAGGCGACACTCGGACGGAGTGTGGGCCACCTAGCTAGGCGACACTCGGACGTAGTGTGGGCCCCCTAGCTTGGCGACACTCGGACGGAGTGTGGTCCCCCTAGCTAGGCGACACTCGGACGGAGTGTGGGCCCCCTAGCTAGGCGACACTCGGACAGAGTGTGGGCCCCCTAGCTAGGCGACACTCGGACGGAGTTTGGGCCCCCTAGCGAGGCGACACTCGGACGGAGTGTGGGCCCCCTAGCGAGGCGACACTCGGACGGAGTGTGGGCCCCCTAGCTAGGCGACACTCGGACGGAGTGTGGGCCCCCTGGCTAGGCGACACTCGGACGGAGTGTGGGCCCCCTTGCTAGGCGACACTCCGACGGAGTGTTGGCCCCCTAGCTAGGCGACATTCGGACGGAGTGTGGGCCCCCTAGCTAGGCGACACTCGGACGGAGTGTGGGCCCCCTTGCTAGGCGACATTCGGACGGAGCGTGGGCCCCCTAGCTAGGCGACACTCGGACGGAGCGTGGGCCCTCTAGCTAGGCGCTGCCACTTTCTGAACAAATGTCTGAACCTATGCAATGTGATGGGGTTTTGTCTAGGACGCAACGTCGGGAGTTTAGAAGGCGTAATAAGCTTTGTTTTTTCTGTGGAGACACCTCTCATACTATTTCTGTCTGCCCTAAATGAGAGAAACATTTTGCACACACATTTGCTGTGGGCAGTGTACAACTTAAGTTTCTTTTGGCAATTACTTTGATCTGCTCCTTGTCCACATTTTCCACAAAGGCTTTTGTGGACTCAGGAGCAGCTCTGAATCTAATGGATTTGGACTTTGCTAAATGTTGTGGCTTGTCCATGACGCCTCTGCAGACGCCTATTCCTTTGAGGGGTATTGATGCCACTCCTTTGGCAGAGAATAAACCTCAGTTTTGGACCCAGGTGATAATGCGAGTTTCCCCAGACCACCAAGAAAATTGTAAATTTTTGGTTCTGCATAATTTACATGATACTATTGTACTGGGTTTCCCCTGGTTGCAAACTCATAACCCAGTTTTGGATTGGAAATCTGTGTCTGTGGTGAGTTGGGGTTGTCAGTGTGTTCTTAGGGACGCTCCTGTTTTCTCCACCTCTCCTCAGTCTCATGATATTCCTGATTATCTGGCTGATTTCTCTGATGTATTTAGTAAGGTTTCTCCTTGCGGAGAGTGACATGCCAGCTGTGGCTTGTCAAGGTAAGGAGACTTATTCGCCGTGCAATGCTCCTCTGGGAAAATAATATGCAAATTGCCTCTTCAGAAAGAAAGAGGACTTTTACTCTACAGCGCCACCTATTGGTAGTAGCGATCCTACAAGTCACAATCAACCCTTTAACGAGTCTTGTAGTATGACTTAGGATACAAGCCAAATCAGAATCTCAAATTGAGATTCTGATTTGGCTTGTATCCTAAGTCATACTACAAGACTCGTTAAAGGGTTGATTGTGACTTGTAGGATCGCTACTACCAATAGGTGGCGCTGTAGAGTAAAAGTCCTCTTTCTTTCTGAAGAGGCAATTTGCATCTGATGTATTTAGTGAGAGTAAAGGTACTGTCACACTTAGCGATGTACCAGCGATCCCGACCAGCGATATGACGCGGTCAGGATCGCTGGTACATCGCTAAGTGGTCGCTAGTGAGCTGCCACACAGGCAGATCTCACTAGCGACATCGCTGGGGACGGGGATCGCTACTTACCTGTCACACCAGGCGATCCTGCGTCCTCCCGCCCGGCTCCACGCGTCGCTCGTCGTCACAGCAGGAAGCGCCACAGGAAGCTGACGACGAGAAACAGTCCTGAACGTTCTCGCGCGATCAGCGATAACCAGCGGGGGAGCCGGTCGCTGGTAAGTATCAGACACAGAGATATCGCTAGCAATATCGCTATAACGTCACTAGTTATAGCGATATTGCTAGCGATATCTCTTAGTGTGACATGCCCTTTAGTCTGCGTCTTTGCCTCTTCATAGAAGTTATGACTGTGCAATTGAGTTGATGCCTGGATGTAAATTTCCCAAGGGTCGGCTTTTCAACTTATCTGTACCTGAACATGATGCTATGCGATCCTATATTAAGGAGTCATTGGAGAAGGGTCATATTAGACTATCCTCGTCACCTTTAGGCGCTGTTTTTTTTTTTGTGGCCAAGAAAGATGGTTCATTAAGACCGTGTATTGATTATCGTTCCATTAACAAGATGACGGTTAAATATCAGTACCCGTTACCTCTGATGTCTGATTTATTCTCCAGAGTTAAGAGTGCCTGCTGGTTTACTAAGCTTGACCTCAGGGGGGCGTATAATCTTATTCGCATCAAGCATGGGGATGAATGGAAGACGGCGTTTAATACTCCGGAGGGACATTTTGAGTACCTGGTGATGCCTTTTGGGCTCTCCAATGCCCCTTCTGTCTTCCAGTCCTTTATGAATGATATTTTTCGAGACTTTGTAGATAAGTTTTTGATCATCTATCTGGATGATATTTTGATCTTTTCTAGTGATTAGGATTCCCATGTGGAACATGTCCGGACTGTGTTCCGGATTTTGAGGGAGAATTCCCTGTTTGTTAAGGGATCGAAATGCCTCTTTGGTGTACAGAGGATTTCATTTTTGGGTTTTATCTTGTCTCCATCGACTATTGAAATGGACCCGGCCAAGGTACAGGCCATTTATGATTGGGTTCAGCCTACTTCTTTGAAGGCTCTCCAGAAGTTTTTGGGTTTTGCTAATTTCTATCGTAAATTTATAGGTAATTTTTCTAGTATTGTCAAACCACTGACTGATCTGACCAAGAAGGGCGCTGATGTGCTGAACTGGTCTCCTGAGGCTGTCTCAGCATTTCAGGAGCTTAAGCGGAGATTTACTTCAGCTCCAGTTCTACGGCAACCTGATGTCTCACTTCCATTTCAAGTGGAGGTAGACACTTCTGAGATTGGTGCAGGAGCTGTTTTGTCCCAAAAAGATCCTTGTGACTTCTAAGATGAATCCCTGTGGCTTCTTTTCTCGAAAGTTCTCCCCATCTGAACGCAACTATGATGTGGGGAATCGGGAATTGTTGGCCATGAAATGGGCATTTGAGGAGTGGAGACATTGGTTGGAGGGAGCTAGACATCAATTTGTGGTCCTCACCGATCACAAGAATCTGATTTATTTGGAATTGGCTAAACGCTTGAATCCTAGACAGGCTAGATGGGTCTTGTTTTTCATGTGTTTTAATTTTGTGGTCTCTTTTCTTCCGGGCACTAAGAATATTAAGGCAGACGCCCTTTCTAGGAGTTTCTTTGCTGATTCTCTTAATGTGACTGAGCCTACTACTATCCTAGGTGAGGGGGTAATTCTTTCTGCCATTTCGCCCGATTTGAGACGCGCCCTGGAGGAATTTCAGGAGGATAAACCTGAGCGTTGCCCTATGGGAAGATTGTATGTTCCTGACCAGTGGAGAAAGAGAGTGATGTCTGAAGTCCATTGCTCCGCATTGGCTGGTCATCCAGGTATTTTTGGTACCAGAGATTTGGTGAGTCAGTCGTTTTGGTGGCCTGCCTTGTCTCGTGATGTCAGGAATTTTGTACAGTCCTGTGGGACTTGTTCTCAGTCTAAACCCTGTTCTCGCTCTAGTGGGTTGCTGATGCCCCTCCCGGTGCCCAGGAGGCCATGGACCCATATCTCAATGGATTTTATTTCTGATCTTCCTGTCTCTCAGAGAATGACTGTTATCTGGGTGATTTGTGATAGATTTTCGAAGATGGTCCATCTTGTACCACTACCAAAGTTGCCATCTTCCGCTGAGTTGGTACCCTTGTTTTTACAACAGGTGGTTCGGTTACACGGGATTCCTGAGAACATTGTGTCTGATAGAGGGGTCCAGTTTGTTTCCAGATTTTGGAAAGCCTTTTGTTCCAATCTGGGAATTCAGTTATCCTTCTCCTCCGCGTTTCAGCCCCAGACCAATGGGCAGACTAAGAGAACAAACCAAACCTTGGAGTCTTATTTAAGATGTTTTATATCTGCTGATCAAGATGATTGGGTCTCATTTTTGCCCTTGGCCGAATTTGCGCTGAACAATAGATCTAGTTCTGCCACTTTGATGTCACCCTTTTTCTGTAATTTTGGGTTTCATCCTTGATTCTCTTCAGGACAAGTGGAATCTTCGTCCTGCCCAGGTGTGGACACTGTGGTGTGAGAATGCTGCAGATATGGGACCAAGTGGTGGATAAGTTGTCACTCTCTCAGGAAAAGGCCCAGCGTTTTTCCAACCGGCATAGGACCATTGGTCCCCGGTTTAAAGTGGGTGATATGGTTTGGTTGTCGTCTAAGAATATTCCTATGAAAGTTGCATCTCCAAAATTTAAGCCAAGATTTATTGGACCTTATAAGATTTTGGAGATTCTTAATCCTGTTTCTTTTCGGTTGGCTCTTCCAGTTACGTTCAAAATCCATAACGTATTTCACAAATCACTGTTGAAGAGGTTTGTTGAGCCAGTAGTTCCTGTGGCGGCTCCTCCTGACCCTGTTTTGGTTAAAGGCAATGTGGAATATGAGGTAGAGAAAATATTGGATTCTCACTTGGTCAGACGGGGACTCCAGTATTTGGTCAAATGGAAGGGTTATGGCCAGGAGGATAATTCTTGGGTCTCTGCCTCGGATATTCATGCCGATAGATTGGTTTGTGCTTTTCACCGGGCCCATCCTGATAGTCATGGTGGCGTGGATGAGGGTTCGGTGACCCCTCCTCAAGGGGGGGGTACTGTTATGAGCTCATTTTCTGCTCCACCAGCTGGGAGTTCTCCTTCCGTTCTTCCTCTGGTAGTGACAGGAGGTAGTGAGGTTAGTTTAATTGGTAATGGTCTGCCACCTGACGAGGAGGATAGTGATTGGATCTCTGGAGTATCAGACTGGATATAAGACAGCCAACGCCCTATCCTGTTGCTGGTGATTCAGTCTGTTTCTCAGGTCTTGGACTTCAGCTCTGCTCCAGTCATCTCAAGTTAAGTTTGTTTTTTGCTAATGTTCACACTTGCTCTTGTTGGTCAACTCAGTTTTTGTGTGGTCAGCCAGCCCGGCTGGGCTGTGCTGAATTTCCACTCTTATTTATCTGTATTTGCCAATTTGCCTATTTGTCCTTTATTAGATTGGCCTCTTTTTGCTCTGTCTTAGAATATTCCAGAGTGCTGATATAGTGGGAGAAGTCTAGTGACTTCAGGGTTAGTTTTGTTATCAGAAGCGTTGGACATTATTTTTGGTAGGGTTTTTTGGCAAATTGCAGACAGTATCTTTCCTTTCCTCTCCTTTCAAGTTAGTTTGGCCCCATCGTTTGCTCAGCCTATTTTTCTGCCTTTGTTTGTGTTTTCATCTTGCTTCACCGTCAATACATGTGGGGGGCTGTCTTTCCTTTGGGGTCTGCTCTGGGGAGTTAGTTTTCCTCTTTTCTTACTTTAGGCTTATTTAGCTCTCCGGTTGTGATGAGGCGTCCAGGACCACCGTAGTGCACGCTCCACGACTGCTTCTAGTTGTGTGTTAAGATCAGGGCTCTGCAGTCTGCATAGTTACCAACCTCTCTGGTTTTCTGAGACTTAGTGTGTGTTTCTTTTTTCCTCCTTGGTGACCCATTCATAACAGGCTCCATTCCGTACACTTCATACAAACACGGCTCCACTCCATACACCTCCTACACACGTGGCTCCCCTCCGTACACCTCGAATACATGTGGCTCCACTCCTTGCACATATGGCTCCACTCCGCACACCTCGTACACGTGCGGCTCTGCTCTGTACACCTCGTACACACATGGCTCCGCTCCGTACACCTCGTACATATGCGACTCTGCTCCGTACACTTCATACACACGCGGCTCTGTTCCGTACACCTCGTACAGACGTGGCTCTGCACCGTACACCTCGTACTCGTGGACTCTGCTCCGTACACCCCGTACACATGCGACTCTGCTCCGTACTCCCCGTACACATGCGACTCTGCTCCGTACACCCCGTACACATGCAGCTCTGCTCCGTACACCTCGTACACGTGCGGCTCTGCTCCACACACCTCGTACATGTGCAAACCTTCTCTATCATACACGTGTGGCTCCGCTCCGTACACCTTGTACACATGTGGCTCTGCTCCGTCCACCTCGTAAACATGGCTCCGCTCTGTACACCTTGTACACGTGCAACTCTGCTCCATACACCTCGTACATGTGCGACTCTGCTCCGTACACCTCGTACACGTGCAACTATGCTCCATACACCTCGTACACGTGCAACTCTGCTTCGTACACCTCGTACACGTGCGGCTCTGCTCCGTACACCTTGTACACGTGCGACTCTGCTCTGTACACCTCGTACACGTGCGACTCTGCTCCGTACACCTCGTACACGCGCAACTCTGCTACATCCACACTGAAAACCCCTCCTGACCCCACACATAAAGTTCATCTCATCCAGCACCATGACAACCAGCACAACAGAGTCCTGATCATGTGACCCCTGACTCCTCCCCTCCTGTGACCTCATCACAGGTCTTGTGTGCACTGAAGAATCCAGCGATCGGAGATGGGATTCATCACTGTGGGGCTGCGGTGGCTGGTGGGTCTGTCTGGGGGGGCGTGGCGGCTCAGTGAAATGCGGGAAAAATAAGCTACCGCCCAGGACAGTGGGACATGCAAACATAAACGGGACTGTCCCGCCAAATCTGGGATACTTGGGACCTATGCCTGAGCAGAGGCCGGCCGAACGGCATTTGGGGAACTGCGTCATCACTGCACTGAGAGACGAGAGCCGGTAAAAGACGTCCTGAAAGCCCCACCAGCACAGAGTCTTCAGGGCCTGTTGTGCCCCACCAGCACAGATTCTTCAGGGCCTGTTGTGCCCCACCAGCACAGATTCTTCAGGGCCTGTTGTGCCCCACCAGCACAGAGTCTTCAGGGCGTGTTGTGCCCCACCAGCACAGATTCTTCAGGGCCTGTTGTGCCCCACCAGCACAGAGTCTTCAGGGCGTGTTGTGCCCCACCAGCACAGAGTCTTCAGGGCCTGTTGTGCCCCACCAGCACAGATTCTTTAGAGCCTGTTGTGCCCCACCAGCACAGATTCTTCAGGGCCTGTTGTGCCCCACCAGCACAGATTCTTAATGGCCTGTTGTGCCCCACCAGCACAGAGTCTTCAGGGCGTGTTGTGCCCCACCAGCTCAGAGTCTTCAGGGCCTGTTGTGCCCCACCAGCACAGAGTCTTCAGGGCGTGTTGTGCCCCACCAGCACAGAGTCTTCAGGGCCTGTTGTGCCCCACCACCACAGAGTCTTCATGGCGTGTTGTGCCCCACCAGCACAGAGTCTTCAGGACCTGTTGTGCCCCATCAGCACAGATTCTTCAGGGCCTGTTGTGCCCCCCAGCACAGAGTCTTCAGGGCCTGTTGTGCCCCACCAGCACAGAGCCTTCAGGGCCTGTTGTGCCCCATCAGCACAGATCCTTCAGGGCCTGTTGTGCCCCACCAGCACAGAGTCTTCATGGCCTGTTGTGCACCACCAGCACAGTTCCTTCAGGGCCTGCTGTGCCCCAGCAACATAGTTTCTTCAGGGCCTGTCAAGCTCAAATCATCCCGGGACAACGAGGCGTCAAGGCAGCCGCATTCAGCGACCTCTAAGCGGCCGCACCTGTGAACCCGAGTGACGTCTGGAAGGATAAGTGAACTATAGGAAATAAGGACCCATAGTTTGGCCATACGTGGCCTTCGACGCACAGACTAGCCGGGTTAGTCACATTGAATATAAGAAAAGTATTGTTTATTTTGTTGAGTCCCTGCGAGGACAGATTGTTGTTACCCCTGTTACTTGTTCAGCATAGCCCCAGCGGCTCCAAGTTATAAAATTTGATTTCACAAGTCATACCCTGTCTCGTGTCTCGTCACTGCATCCTGAGAACCTGCTCAACCCTACATATGTGTGTGTGTGTGTGTATGTCCGGGATTGGCATCTGCACTGCTGAAGCTACAGCCACAAAATTTGGCACAGTCACATGTCTGGACCCCGAGAGCATCATAGGCTATGTTGTGAGGTGAAATTTTAACCCCGCGCGTTCCAATTCACCAAACAATTTTGCCCCTAGGTACATAATGGGGAAAAAGTGTATGTATGGATGTATGTATGTGTGTATGTCCGGGATTGGCATCTGCACCGTCATAGCTACAGCCACAAAATTTTGCACAGTCACACGTCTGGACCCCGAGAGCGTCATAGGCTATATGGTGAGGCGAAATTTTAACCCCGTGCGTCCCAATTCACCAAACAATTTTGCCCCTATCTACATATTGGGGGAAAAAGTGAAAGGAAAAGTGTTGGAGGCAAATTGACAGCTGCCAGATGTGAACAAGGGGGACTTAAAGAATGAGAGCGATGGCGCCAAAGAGTGTATACCGAACAGTTACTAAGGTGGGGCCCTGACATGGGATACTCACCACACACGGGGATATGAACACACACACAGAATGCGCCACACACTACCACGTGCTTCAACACATATACCACCCTCAGCACACATTTCACCACACATACACCAACCTCGCCACATAAAAGTCGAAACACAAAAGTCGCCACTCAAAACTCGCCACGCTGTCCCAGAGCTGTTTAAAAGATGAAAAATGAGCTGTGATTGGTTGCTATCAGCAACAGTTTTCTTTGTAGACAGTTGTGGTAACTGAGGCCTATTATTCTTATCATTTCTATGGTGTTATCGTCCTTCTGTAAAGCTGGAAATAACACCATTTATTACCGTGCCAACACAGACCACCCTCTGACACAGACTGCAGGGGGAGCCCAGTATCACACAGGATAGGATTAGATACATGGCTCAGCAGTCAGTATCACACAGGACAGGATTAGATACACGGCTCAGCAGTCAGTATCACACAGGATAGGATTAGGTACACGGCTCAGCAGTCAATATCACACAGGATAGGATTAGATACACAGCTCAGCAGTCAGTATCACACAGGAGAGGATTAGACACATGGCTCAGCAGGCAGTATCACACAGGATAGGATTAGATACACGGCTCAGCAGTCAGTATCACACAGGATAGGATTAGGTACACGGCTCAGCAGTCAGCATCACACAGGATAGGATTAGATACACAGATCAGCAGACAGTATCACACAGAATAGTATTAGATACACGGCTCAGCAGACAGTATCACACAGAATAGGATTAGATACACGGCTCAGCAGTCAGTATCACACAGGATAGGATTAGATACACGGCTCAGTAGTCAGTATCACACAGGATAGGATTAGATACACGACTGAGCAGTCATTAACACAGATGATAGGATTTGGTACACGGTTCAGCAGTCAGTATCACACAGGATAGGGTTAGATACACGGCTCAGCAGACGGTACCACACAGGATAGGATTAGATACACAGATCAGCAGTCAGTATCACACAGGAGAGGATTAGACACATGGCTCAGCAGGCAGTATCACACAGGATAGGATTAGATACACAGCTCAGCAGTCAGTATCACACAGGATAGGATTAAATACACAGCTCAGCAGTCAGCATCACACAGTATATGAATAGATACATGGCTCAGCAGACAGTATCACACAGGATGGGATTTGATACACAGCTCAGCACACAGTATCACACAGAATAGTATTAGATACACGGCTCAGCAGTCAGTATCACACAGAATAGTATTAGATACACGGCTCAGCAGACAGTATCACACAGAATAGGATTAGATACACGGCTCAGCAGTCAGTATCACACAGGATAGGATTAGATACACGGCTCAGTAGTCAGTATCACACAGGATTAGATACACGACTGAGCAGTCAATAACACACATGATAGGATTAGGTACACGGCTCAGCAGTCTGTATCACACAGGATAGGGTTAGATACATGGCTCAGCAGATGGTACCACACAGGATAGTATGAAATACACTGCTTAGCAGTCAGTATCATACAGGATAGGAATAGATACACAGCTCAGCAGTCAGTATCACACAGGATAGGATTAGATACACGGCTGAGCAGTCAGTAACACACGATAGGATTAGATACACAGCTCAGCAGAAAGTATCACACAGGAGAGGATTAGGTACACAGCTCAGCAGACATTATCACACAGGATAGGGTTAGATACACAGCTCAGAAACAGGATATGTCAAAGGAGAGGACATTTTCATTCCAAGAATTCCACTCATTCCATCTGATTTGTTTTTTGATTTTAAACGCCTCCAGTTTCCAGTTCAACTGCTATTTGCAATGTCCATTAACAACGCTCAGGGACAGTCCTTGAAAGTAGTAGGGATCGATTTGCAATCTCCATGCTTTTCTCATGGTCAACTTTACGTGATCTGTTCAAGAGTTGGAACTGCCAAAAATCTGTTCATCTTTGCACCGAAAGGAAAAACTAAAAATGTTGTTTATCAAAAGGCTCTTGAATGAGTTTAAAATAAAATACTATCAATACTTGGGTAATCGTTTAGTTAATTTGTGTTGCAAAACTGTAGTGTTGAATATATGATGTGAAATGTTTTTATGTGCAATATAATCATTATAATTTGTTATAACTAACCCCAGTTGGTTACTAGGCCCAGGCAACGCCGGGCTCTTCAGCTAGTATATATATATACACACACATGTCATTGAGACACATATATATTTACATTTCTTAGAGTTCTACATTGCAGAATAGCCGCTAATACAATTGTCTGCTTCTGTAAAATCATTCCCAAACCTGACATGACACATGGTTTACATACAGTAAACCATTTCCTTTCATATATTTTTTTATATGTCCCTGACTAATAATTAGATTAGGGTTTGTGCATAAAGTTTGGGACGTCTAGGTGTTAAATTAAGGGGTTAATTCGTCTAAAAAAAATGCGTGGGCTCCCGTGGCAAAATCGCAACCAGAGAGGTAAAGCAGGTGAGTGAGGGCAGATTTTAATAGCCTTGAGAGTGACCATTGTTTTTGCCCCCCCCCCCTCCCTGGCTACATGTGTCATTTCATGTCGGGTTGGAGAATGATTTTACAGAAGCCGGCAATAGATTTAGCGGCTGTTCTGCTATGTAGAACTCCATGTAATACAAATATGTGTATCAATTACATGTACAGTGGGGAAAAAAAGTATTTAGTCAGTCAGCAATAGTGCAAGTTCCACCACTTAAAAAGATGAGAGGCGTCTGTAATTTACATCATAGGTAGACCTCAACTATGGGAGACAAACTGAGAAAAAAAAATCCAGAAAATCACATTGTCTGTTTTTTTTTCATTTTATTTGCATATTATGGTGGAAAATAAGTATTTGGTCAGAAACAAAATTTCATCTCAATACTTTGTGATATATCCTTTGTTGGCAATGACAGAGGTCAAACGTTTTCTGTAAGTCTTCACAAGGTTGCCACACACTGTTGTTGGTATGTTGGCCCATTCCTCCATGCAGATCTCCTCTAGAGCAGTGATGTTTTTGGCTTTTCGCTTGGCAACACGGACTTTCAACTCCCTCCAAAGGTTTTCTATAGGGTTGAGATCTGGTGACTGGCTAGGCCACTCCAGGACCTTGAAATGCTTCTTACGAAGCCACTCCTTCGTTGCCCTGGCGGTGTGCTTTGGATCATTGTCATGTTGAAAGACCCAGCCACGTTTCATCTTCAATGCCCTTGCTGATGGAAGGAGGTTTGCACTCAAAATCTCACGATACATGGCCCCATTCATTCTTTCATGTACCCGGATCAGTCGTCCTGGCCCCTTTGCAGAGAAACAGCCCCAAAGCATGATGTTTCCACCACCATGCTTTACAGTAGGTATGGTGTTTGATGGATGCAACTCAGTATTCTTTTTCCTCCAAACACGACAAGTTGTGTTTCTACCAAACAGTTCCAGTTTGGTTTCATCAGACCATAGGACATTCTCCCAAAACTCCTCTGGATCATCAAAATGCTCTCTAGCAAACTTCAGACGGGCCCGGACATGTACAGGCTTAAGCAGTGGGACACGTCTGGCACTGCAGGATCTGAGTCCATGGTGGCGTAGTGTGTTACTTATGGTAGGCCTTGTTACATTGGTCCCAGCTCTCTGCAGTTCATTCACTAGGTCCCCCCACGTGGTTCTGGGATTTTTCCTCACCGTTCTTGTGATCATTCTGACCCCACGGGGTGGGATTTTGCGTGGAGCACCAGATCGAAGGAGATTGTCAGTGGTCTTGTATGTCTTCTATTTTCTAATTATTGCTCCCACAGTTGATGTCTTCACTCCAAGCTGGTTGGCTATTGCAGGTTCAGTCTTCCCAGCCTGGTGCAGGGCTACAATTTTGTTTCTGGTGTCCTTTGACAGCAATTTGGTCTTCACCATAGTGGAGTTTGGAGTCAGACTGTTTGAGGGTGTGCACAGGTGTCTTTTTATACTGATAACAAGTTTAAACAGGTGCCATTACTACAGGTAATGAGTGGAGGAAAGAGGAGACTCTTAAAGAAGAAGTTACAGGTCTGTGAGAGCCAGAAATCTTGATTGCTTGTTTCTGACCAAATACTTATTTTCCACCATAATATGCAAATAAAATGAAAAAAAACAGACAATGTGATTTTCTGGATTTTTTTTTCTCAGTTTGTCTCCCATAGTTGAGGTCTACCTATGATGTAAATTACAGACGCCTCTCATCTTTTTAAGTGGTGGAACTTGCACTATTGCTGACTGACTAAATACTTTTTTTCCCCACTGTATATATATATATATATGTATTCTATGTGTGTATATCTATGCTTTTGTTTCTTTATTAAACATGTCAGTATGATTTTACTGTATAGCGCACTGAATTGCAGGCTTTTGTTAAAGGACACCGGTGCGTATTTCTCGCAAGTCACACATCTGGTCCGTGTGTAATGCGTTTTTTTTGGGCACTCATAGACTTGCATTGGCATATTTCGGCCGTAGTACGCCGACAATCGCAGCATGCTGCGATTGGCACGGACCGTAAAATACGGGCGAGAATTATACGGCTGTTGGGAGCTGCCCCATAGAGAATCATTGGTCCGTGTGCAATGCGTGGTTTTTACGCCTCTCACTCGTCCGTATTTCTCTCTAGTGTGACCCCGGCTTCAGATCCTGTCTCACACAGTTGAAGTGTACCTACGATAAAAAGTGCAGCAGCATTATTTAAGAAAAATGGGTGTTGATCCAGCTTCTTCTTCTAAAAATCAATGTTATTTAATAAAAACTAAAAGAATGATGACAGACATGATGCAAACGTCCTAGATAGCTACGCATTTCGAACACGAAGTGTCCTTTCTCAAGCTACACTTAATGAAACCTCCATGGTTTTTATACTGATATTAACCAATTGGAAAGTATTCTCTCGTCACATGATGTCAAACACGGTTAATTAAAATCATATGAATAGTTAAAAAGAGAAGAAACCAAAAAATCCAACAATAGTATAACCAAATCTAAAAAAAAAAAAACATAATTAGTATGATGATGAAAAACAGCAATCCATAGTTTTTTGAAAATAATAAAAACACAGATGTAACCGATTCAATCTCAATAATGGAACATGAGTTCCTTGCGGGCATTTAATCCTGTGGGATGGCATGATCCTAAGCGAAAGATCCAGTAGACTTCCCTGGCCATAAGCATTCGTTTGATGTCCCCTCCTCTTGGTGGTTTCAACAATCGCTCAATGCCGATAACTTTCATTTTATCAATACTTCTGTGATGATGATTAATGAAATGTCTGGAAGCCGTGCGATTCAGACTAGAGAGAGAGATGACATCGGTTATGTGTTCTGATATTCTTATCTTTAGATGACGTGTAGTGCATCCAACATGATCCAAGTTACACTCCACGCAAGCAATCAGATACGCACCATACTTGGAATCACAATTAATGTAATGTTGCATTTTGAATTGCTTCTGATTTTGATGATCCCAAAACACGTCGGTAACTACCACATGTGAACACGTCCTACATATGGTACTATCACATTTAAAAAAAACCCTGGACAATTTAACCATATAATAGGATGTTTTTTCGTGGGGTTAAAAAAACTTGGAGAAACAGTATTACCCACCGTAGCAGCCCTCTTGGCAACAAAGTGACACCCAGGGGCTAAAATAGAAGACAAGGTGGGATCCTCAAATAAAATCGGAAGGTTTTTGACAATTGATTTGATCTGTTTTGTTTTTTTATATGTAGCTTGAGAAAGGACACGTCGAAACGCGTAGCTATCTAGGACGTTTGCATTATCAACGGAAACCTTCTAGAAGAACCTGAAGACCCACCTGTTCCGACAAGCCTACAGCCTGCAATGATCCTCGGTCTACTGAACCACCGCATGACCTGCTCTACCCTCTCCTACTGTATCCTCACCCATCCCTGTAGACTGTGAGCCCTCGCGGGCAGGGTCCCCTCTCCTTATGTACTTGTGTGTCCCTTGTCTTACACATGTTTACTATACTTGTCTATATTATTTCCCCTTTTCACATGTAAAGCGCCATGGAATAAATGGCGCTATATAAATGCATAATAAATAATAATAATTATGCTTGTCATTACTCTTTTAATTTTTGTTAAATGAAATTGATTTTTATAAGAAGCTGGAACAACGCCCATTTTTCTTGATTATCGCATGTGAGGCTACACGGGCTCCGTGCTTCTACATGCCTTATGCTGCTGCAGGTGAGCTGGTTATGTGCTTCTCCTTTTTGCCTCTCCATTCTTTGTAGGTGGGAAAACTTGTAAAATTGCCAGTGTATCAAATTCATATTTTCGCCACTGTATGTCCATCTCCTTATATGCCCTGCGAGGATTCTCCAGTGCCAGGAACAGCAGTCAAGTGACCGCAAGTATGCAATATGCCGGTTACACTCCGACTAGACTTGCATGGAGTGGGGCTGCAGCCATCTAGACCGATGGTGTCCAGGAGTATGCATATCAAAAACTTGCAGTCCCATCACAGGGGCACAGTACGTGCGATGTGAGGGTTCACAAGTCTGCAGTCACATAGAATAACTGAAGACTTGCAGCATTTATCCATTTGCAGTTTCCTGTTACAGAATTGCAATGGATCCATAAAATTGGATGCAATAATGTGGCACCATAAGGCATCCGATTTTTTTTCTGTGCACCCATAGACTTGAATGGTCGATTGTCATCGGACACACAAAAGAAACTAGTGCATGCTGCGAATGTATTTCACACACAGATTTGCTCACTGAAGAAAATTGCTCTTCTGCGCAGCCTCATTGAAGAACATTGGTCTGAGTGTTGTCTGTGTGAATGAGCCCCTAAAGTAAGACTTGTCCACGACAGAATATGTCAAGGCGATGTCTACTCACTGATCTAACCTTCATAAGAAACTATAGGGAAGGAGGCGCAGAGCTGCTGGAGCTTGTTCACAACACCATATTTTCGATCCTAGTGCTATGGGTGAAAAAACCCACCGCACACAGGCAGCACACGGGCAGCACTCGGGCCAATGTTATTCAATGGGACAGTGCAGATGAGTGATTTTTTTTTCACAGATCAAATCTGCATGTGAAAAAAATTGCAGCATGCACAAGTTTCTTTCATGATTCGCATGCGATTCGCCCATTCATGTCTATGGGTGCACAAAAAAATCAGAGCCACAGTATAGCATCATTTTTATACAGATACATTGCAATTCTGCAACATAGGAAACTATAAAGGGTCTTGCAAATGATTAACAGCTGGTGTAAAAAAATAGATTGCAACACGGATGACAAGTGAGAAAAAAATTGTCCAAGTTTTCTAGATGGAATTGATAATTTTTTATACGCTCATGTGAACCTGGTCTAAGGAGGTTCTATTATAGGGAGATTATTTAGTGCCTAGAAAACTCCATTCTGGGTCTACATTGTGATAAATCACCTGCAATCCTACAGAAAACTGCCGAGGAAACACGATATGGTTATTGTGTTGAGCCAATTCACCTCTGCTACATCACTATACATTACACTCTTGGTATATGTGTGGCGCCCCTGAGGCTCGGTCGCCACAGAGGTACTGCACCTTCTCCTAAGGTGTGGTGCCCCACCGTCCAGGTAAGGTGGGAACTCATTTCCACACTCCAACACTCGCACCCCACACTACAGGTGTTGTGAGTTCATTTTCCCCTTCACCGTTGATGTCTGATGAACTCCCTCTGCTGGTGAAGAGAGGTAGTGAAATTGATTGGGTTGAGAAGAACCTGTCATCTGAACAGGTGGAGCCTGATTGGACACCCGGAATCACTGAGTGGATATAAGGCAGCCGACGCCCTACAGGGGTGCTGGTGATCCTTTCTGCTCTGAGCTCTACTGAAAGCTAAGTTTTTGCTCTCTTATTTTTCCATGAGATTTTGTCTGTTTGCTTCGTGTTTTGTGTTCAGCCTGCCCTTGTTGAGGACGGGCTGAGCTCCATTTTTATCTCTGATCAGTTTATCTCTTTGCTCTGTTTTCAGAATATACCTGAGTGCTGATATAGTGATTCTGAAGTCTAGCGACTTCAGGGCCTTTTTCCCTATCAGACGGTTGGGACATTTTTGGTAGGGTTTTTTGCGGATTGCAGCCAGCATCTTTTCTGTCCTTTTCTATTTAGATAGTTGGGCCCCATCGTTTGCTCAACCTGTCTTTCTGTCTGTGTTTCTGTTTTCATCTGCTTTTCACCGACAATACATGTTGGGGGCTGTCTATTGCTTTGGGGTCTGCTCTGGGGCAGTTTAGATTTCCCCTTTCTTTCTTTAGGCTTATTTAGTTCTCCGCTGTGAACGAGGGGTCTAGGGCACCGTAGGAACCCCCCACGGCTACTGTTAGTTGTGGTGAATAGGATCAGGGGTCTGCAATCCGATAGCTACCAACCTCTCCGGTTTTCTGGACTTAGCTTGTATTTTTGTTTTTTCCTCCTTCGGTGACTCATTCATAACAGAATCACCAGCCATACCGCAGATTCTAGGGTACTCAATAGCAGGAAAGAATTGTAAAAAAAAAACAAAAAACAAAGGGAAAGAAAAAAATAAGTGTCAGAATTTTTTTTTCTTTTTTTTGTGTGTATATTTTTTCCTCTATGTCTTTGAGGCCGTAGGGGGAATTTTTTCTTCTCAATGGAGATGAAGCAATTGTCTGATCGTGTGGAGCAGCTCGCTGCTGAAGTGCGGGGAATTTCCGCCTATCTTGCTCATTCACATGTTGCTGAGCCAAAGATCCCTACTCCTGATGTGTTTTTTGGGGATCGGTCTAAATTTTTGAACTTTAAGAATAATTGTAAATTATTTTTTGCCTTGAAGCCTAACTCATCAGGGAGCTCCGCACAGCAGGTTGAAATTGTCATCTCCTTGCTGCGCGGCAATCCTCAGGATTGGGCGTTTTCCTTGAAACCTGATGATCCTATTCTAACTAATGTGAACGCATTTTTTCAAGCCTTGGGGCTGTTGTACGATGAACCTAATGCTATTGATCAGGCTGAAAAGGCCCTGTTGGCATTGAGCCAGGGTCAGGATTCTGCAGAGTTGTACTGTCAAAAATTCTGAAAGTGGGCGGTCCTTACTACCTGGAATGATGGTGCCTTGGCAGCTCTCTTTCGGAAGGGTTTGTCAGAAACAGTAAAAGATACTATGGTGGGATTTCCTGTTCCCTCTGGTCTTGACGATTCTATGTAATTAGCCATTCAGGTTGATCGGCGTTTGCATGAACGCAAAACTGCACGAGAGGTGTTGCCACCTGTTGAACAAATGTCTGAACCTATGCAATGTGATAGAGTTTTGTCTAGGGCGCAACGTCAGGAGTTCAGAAGGCGTAGTAAGCTGTGTTTTTTCTGTGGAGATGCCTCGCATATTATTTCTGTCTGCCCTAAACGAGAGAAACGTTTTGCACACACATTTGCTGTGGGTGGTGTTCAACCTAAGTTTCTTCTGGCAATTACTCTGATCTGCTCCCTGTCCACATTTTCCGCTAAGGCTTTTGTGGATTCGGGAGCAGCTCTGAACCTGGTGGACTTGGATTTTGCTAAATGTTGTGGATTTCCTATGACACCTCTGCGGACGCCGATCCCTTTGAGGGGTATTGATGCTACTCCTTTGGCGAAGAATAAACCTCAGTTTTGGACCCAGGTGGTAATGCGGGTCGCCCCAGACCATCAAGAAAATTGCAGATTTTTGGTGTTGCATAATCTGCATGATACCATTGTTCTGGGGTTTCCCTGGTTGCAAATCCATAATCCAGCTTTGGATTGGAAATCTGTGTCTGTGGTGAGTTGGGGTTGTCGGTGTGCCCTTAGTGACGCTCCTGTTTTCTCCACCTCTCCCCAGTCGCATGATGTTCCTGACTATTTGGCTGATTTTTATGATGTATTTAGTGAGAATGAGTCTGCATCTTTGCCTCCTCATAGGAGTTATGACTGTGCAATTGAGCTGAGCCCTGGGTGTAAATTTCCTAAGGGTCGACTTTTCAATTTATCTGTACCCGAGTACGAGGCTATGCGATCCTATATTAAGGAGTCGTTGGAGAAGGGTCATATTAGACCATCCTCTTCACCCTTAGGTGCTGGGTTTTTTTTCGTGGCCAAGAAGGATGGTTCATTAAGGCCTTGTATTGACTATCGTTCCCTCAACAAAATTACTGTTAAATATCAGTATCCGTTACCCCTGATTTCTGATCTATTCTCTAGAGTTAAAGGTGCTTGCTGGTTTACCAAGCTTGACCTCAGGGGGGCATATAATCTTATTCGCATTAAGCATGGGGATGAATGGAAGACGGCGTTTAATACTCCAGAGGGACATTTTGAGTACCTGGTGATGCCTTTTGGGCTCACAAATGCCCCTTCTGTCTTCCAGTGCTTCATGAATGATATTTTCCGAGACTTTGTGGATAAATTTTTGATCATCTATCTGGATGATATTTTGATCTTCTCCAAGGATTGGGACTCTCATGTGGAACATGTTCGGACTGTGTTCCGGATTTTGAGGGAGAATTCCCTGTATGTCAAGGGATCGAAATGCCTTTTTGGGTTACAGAGGATTTCATTTTTGGGATTTATTTTGTCTCCGTCAACTATTGAAATGGACCCGGCCAAGGTACAGGCCATTTATGATTGGGTTCAGCCCACTTCTTTGAAGGCCCTCCAGAAGTTTTTGGGTTTTGCTAATTTTTATCGTAAATTTATAGCTAATTTTTCTGGTATTGCCAAACCATTGACTGATTTGACTAAGAAAGGTGCTGATGTGCTGAATTGGTCTCCGGAGGCTGTTTCTTCCTTTCAGGAGCTGAAGCGAAGGTTCACTTCTGCTCCGGTTTTGCGGCAACCTGATGTCTCACTCCCGTTTCAGGTAGAGGTGGACGCTTCTGAGATTGGTGCAGGAGCTGCTTTGTCCCAAAAAGATCCGGTAACATCTAAAATGAATCCCTGTGCTTTCTTTTCCCGAAAGTTCTCCCCATCTGAACGTAACTATGATGTGGGGAATCGGGAACTGTTAGCCATGAAATGGGCATTTGAGGAGTGGAGACATTGGTTGGAGGGAGCTAGACATCAAGTCGTGGTCCTTACTGACCACAAAAATTTGATTTACCTGGAGTCGGCCAAACGCTTGAATCCTAGACAGGCTAGGTGGGCCTTGTTTTTCACACGTTTTGATTTTGTGGTCTCTTTTCTTCCAGGCACTAAGAATGTCAAGGCAGACGCCCTCTCTAGGAGTTTCTTTGCTGATTCTCCTGTTGTGACCAAGCCTGCTACCATCTTAGGTGAGGGGGTAATTCTTTCTGCCATCTCGCCCGATTTGAGACGTGCTCTGGAGGAGTTTCAGGAGGACAAACCTGAGCGTTGTCCCATTGGAAAATTGTATGTTCCTGACCAGTGGAGGAAGAGAGTGATGTCTGAAGTTCATTGCTCTTCATTGGCTGGTCATCCAGGTATTTTTGGTACTAGAGATTTGGTGAGTCGGTCTTTTTGGTGGCCCGCCTTGTCTCGCGATGTCAGGAGTTTTGTGCAGTCCTGTGGGACTTGCTCCCGGTCTAAACCTTGTTCTCGCTCTAGTGGGTTGCTGATGCCTTTGCCGGTGCCCAGGAGGCCATGGACCCATATTTCAATGGATTTTATCTCTGATATGCCTGTCTCTCAGAGAATGACTGTTATTTGGGTGATTTGTGATAGATTCTCTAAGATGGTCCATCTTGTACCACTCCCTAAGTTGCCATCTTCCTCAGAGTTGGTGCCCTTCTTTTTGCAACAGGTGGTTCGCTTGCACGGGATTCCTGAGAACATTGTATCTGACAGAGGAGTTCAGTTTATTTCTAGATTTTGGAGGACTTTCTGTTCCAAGCTGGGAATTCAGTTGTCCTTCTCCTCTGCGTTTCACCCTCAGACCAATGGGCAGACGGAGAGAACAAACCAGACTTTGGAGTCGTATTTGAGATGTTTTATTTCTGCTGATCAGGATGATTGGGTTTCATTTTTGCCCTTGGCCGAATTTGCTTTAAATAATAGAGCTAGTTCTGCCACTTTGATGTTACCTTTTTTTGTAACTTTGGGTTTCATCCTCAATTCTCTTCAGGGCAGGTGGAGTCTTCTGCCTGCCCAGGTGTTGACACTGTGGTGGAGAGAATGCACCAGATCTGGGACCAAGTGGTGGATAGGTTGTCTCTCTCCCAGGAAAAGGCCCAGCGGTTTTCCAACCGTCATAGGACCATTGGTCCCCAGTTTAAGGTGGGTGATATGGTTTGGTTGTCATCAAAGAATATCTCTATGAAGGTGGCTTCTCCAAAGTTTAAACCTAGATTTATTGGACCTTACAAGATTTTGGAGATTCTTAATCCTGTCTCTTTTCGATTGGCTCTTCCTGTCACATTTAAGATCCATAACGTGTTTCATAAGTCTCTGTTATAGAGGTTTGTTGAGCCAGTAGTTCCTGTGGTGGCACCTCCTGACCCTGTATTGGTGGAAGGTAATGTGGAATATGAGGTTGAGAAGATACTGGATTCTCGCCTGGCTAGACAGAGACTCCAGTATTTGGTTAAATGGAAGGGTTATGGCCAGGAGGATAATTCTTGGGTCCCTGCATCCGATATTCATGCCGAAAGATTGGTTCGTGCTTTTCATCGGGCCCATCCTGATGGTCCTGGTGGCGTGGATGAGGGTTCGGTGACCCCTCCTCAAGGGGGAGGTACTGTTGTGAGTTCATTTTCCCCTTCACCGTTGATGTCTGATGAACTCCCTCTGCTGGTGAAGAGAGGTAGTGAAATTGATTGGGTTGAGAAGAACCTGTCATCTGAACAGGTGGAGCCTGATTGGACACCCGGAATCACTGAGTGGATATAAGGTAGCCGACGCCCTACAGGGGTGCTGGTGATCCTTTCTGCTCTGAGCTCTTGCAACCAGTTAGTCCTGTCTACTGAAAGCTAAGTTTTTGCTCTCTTATTTTTCCATGAGATTTTGTCTGTTTGCTTCGTGTTTTGTGTTCAGCCTGCCCTTGTTGAGGATGGGCTGAGCTCAATTTTTGTCTCTGATCAGTTTATCTCTTTGCTCTGTTTTCAGAATATACCTGAGTGCTGATATAGTGATTTTGAAGTCTAGCGACTTCAGGGCCTTTTTCCCTATCAGACGGTTGGGACATTTTTGGTAGGGTTTTTTGCGGATTGCAGCCAGCATCTTTTCTGTCCTTTCCTATTTAGTTAGTTGGGCCCCATTGTTTGCTCAACCTGTCTTTCTGTCTGTGTTTGTGTTTTCATCTGCTTTTCACCGACAATACATGTTGGGGGCTGTCTATTGCTTTGGGGTCTGCTCTGGGGCAGTTTAGATTTCCCCTTTCTTTCTTTAGGCTTATTTAGTTCTCCGGCTGTGAATGAGGGGTCTAGGGCACTGTAGGAACCCCCCACAGCTACTGTTAGTTGTGGTGAATAGGATCAGGGGTCTGCAATCCGATAGCTACCAACCTCTCCGGTTTTCTGGACTTAGCTTGTATTTTTGTTTTTTCCTCCTTCGGTGACTCATTCATAACATACAGGGTAGTTCTGCACAACCACATTGCGGCTCAGTGCTTAGAGGGTAGCAGAGCACCTTTGGTGGTTCCCTGCTTGGAACACTGGATGTGCTGGGAGGTGGGTGGAGTTTAGATACATAAAAGAGTGGGAAAGTGTAGGATGACAGGTCAGTCTGACAGGTCAGTCGGGTAGGAAGCCACTCAGACAGGAGTGAGGATCCCTGGAAGAAGGGATGGAGGAAGGAGTGCTGCAGCTGCCTCAGTGATCTGAGCCAGCTGGCACGGGAAAGGAAAAGAAGGAGAAAGACGTAGAGCTGAAACCTAATCTTCCATAAGAAAGAGAGACAAGTACGGAACGAAAGAGTAGAGAGAACAGAGAGGACGTGGGTTAGAAGAGGAACCCTGCCTATAGGTTTTCAGCGCAAGGCCGGGGCCCGGTCCCCGAGGTTGTATGGACACTTATGGTTCTGCAGCAGACACCGGTGGAGTAGTTGTCTGTAAATGCACTACTCCCATCTAAGACTTGGGGCACAACAGCAATCGGATAGAGAGCCGGGACTGAGGAGAAGGGAGTCCCCGAAGCAGGCTCCAGCTGTCTGCCGTACAAGTGAGGTTTTTGGGAACATCTGTCAGGAGGAGCTCCAGTGTACCACGGTACTGGAGATCTTCATACTTTAAGGCGCTATAGAGGAGTCGTTCAGGAAAGGCACATAAGTTGGCGGAGTGTGGGGGGGAGCTTTCCATCTTGCCTGGAGGTTAGCTGAATCTCTGACCCGGAGGACACGGCCCCGAGGCAGGCACCCTTGTGTACCGCAGACTGTGAGTAAAGCTTTGGAACTACAAGCCCCGGTGTCCTCCATTCATTCTTGCGCCAACCCGCTCAGCACCGCTACATCGGGGTACCATCATTTACACCGCCTGCGCCTCTCCTCAACCATTGCAACTACACGGCCCTGGGGCTACAGCTTCACCTGTGGGGAGCTACACCATCTATGCTGCAACACACCACCAGCCCCAGAGGATCCGCATGCAGCGTCGGCTTAACACCTCCCTTGCCGAACACCACAGGTGGCGTCACAAACTATTCTATTCCACTTAAACTACATTCCAAACTCCCATTGATTTTTGGGCGCCCAGGGCCACGGACCGGGTCACCACTGCTGTGACACTTCCCGCTGACACCAGCCCGGTACCGAGTACCCCACGGCCCTGGGAGGGCGACCCATATGCAGCTTTAAATAAGTCTGCAGAAGATCCCCACTACCTTATCATATAGTAAGCAGTTCTCAACCTCGGCCCTACTACATCTGTGCAGCACACTATTCCTCTATGTGTGGTTTCAGCTAGGACTGCAGCGCAATCTTGACTCTGCTTCAACTGAGCAGTCTATGATTTTACAATGTTATCTGTTATTATGTAGAGTTGAATTTGTGATTCTCATATCGGTAGGGAATTTAGATTGTGAGCCCCAATGGGGACAGTGATGATCGCATCTCTAAAGTGCTGCGGGCTATGATGAACGTGTACAAGTAAAATAAATAAAAAAGAAATATTGTAAAATCTTGTCTGCCCAGATGTAGCTCGAGTAAAGCATCCACTCAGCTCTGCTACATCTATACACACTATATCCCCGATTCGTCATTGCCTTTGTGCCTATTTTTTGTGTTTGCATCTTTCTTTTTTGCACCAATTTCTTTATTCTGTTTGCACCTTTCTTTAAGTTTATTTTTTATGTGCTCGCTTGTTTTTTTTTGTTTTCTGCTCTACTGATTCCAGATATTTTAGTCTGA
This sequence comes from Dendrobates tinctorius, assembly GCF_039654945.1. NCBI lineage: Eukaryota > Metazoa > Chordata > Amphibia > Anura > Dendrobatidae > Dendrobates > Dendrobates tinctorius. Next base: position 35,480,531 of record NW_027361712.1, on the reverse strand, counting down.
TTCTTCAGTTGTGGCATTTTAAAAAGTCTCAAAATTTGGAGCAATTTCACTCCAGTCCCCTCCATGGTGTATTTTTAGTATGCCCAAAATTTGGCACTCCATGGTGTATTTTTAGTATGCCCAAAATTTGGCACAATTTTGCTATTTTTGCCAACTGTTCAAGACAGAAGAAAGCTCATTTTTACTTTCCATTAACTTAATGAATTGTGTGCGCCATTTTGATAAATTTGCTCACAAAAAAGCAAAGGGACTTATACCCCCCTTCCCCCGCAAATGATGAATCGAAGCCTACAACATTTGTGGCTCCACATGACTATGATATGCTGATATCCCAGTGTAGCAGAGCTCAGATTGTCAGACGGTTACCTATAGTCCTAAGTAAAGACGTACATGATGTATTGTGGTGTCGTCAGCTTTGTGGCTTTGCATAGGACTGGAGGAAAATCTATCTTCCAATGCACAGAATAAACAGATGACTCTTGGCTGTCCCACCTGCACTCTTGTGTTTCTTTTTAGCTTAGGTCATTTATATACTTTTATCCCTAAAGACAAAAGGTAATCCAAGAGTGATACTGTTAGGCTGCGTTCACACGTTGCGTTTTTTTAGCATTTTCGTGGCGATTTTCCTCTGCAAAAACACTAAGAAAACGCATCCCATACAATCCTATGGGATTCCGCATTGCTGTGCTAATGCTGCGGATTTCACCGCTGTGGAACCGCATCGCGGTAAAATCCGCAGCATGCTCATTCTTTTTGCGGAATCGCGGCGATTCCACTCCCATAGGAATGCACTGATCCGCTTACATTCCGCATGTGGCTATGACCAGCATGCACAAAGTAAGCGGATCGTGTGCGGATGGTACCCAGGGCCTGGAGGAGAGAAGACTCTCCTCCAGGCCCTGGGTACCATAATCCTGTAAAAAATAGAATTAAAATAAAAAATAGTGATATACTCACCCTTCGGCGGCCCCCGAAATCCTTCCCGCCTCTCACCACGCTGTCGGCATCTTCCGGTCACAGTAATGCTTTGCGCGAATGACTGCGATGATGTCGCGCTCTAGCGAGCGTGACGTCTTCTCCGGTCCTTCGCACAAAGCAGTACTGGGACCGGAAGATGCTGGGAGCGCTGCAGAGCAGATCGGGGGCTGTTGGAAGGTGAGAATAACAATATATATATATTTTTTTTTAAATTATTTTAACATCCTACCTATCACATTCCAAGCAATGCTAATCGCTTGGAATGCATAAGCATTCCGCAAGCGAAAAACGCTTGCAAAACACTTGTTGTCCATGGGAAAACGCATGCGAATTCGCATGCGGTTTACCAGCGGCGGGAGTGCCAAAATGTTGCGGAAATTTCGCAGCATTTCTGCAAAGTGGGTACATAGCCTAATTGTTAAGCTTTCGGAGCACAGAGGCCCCATCGTCAAGAAAGTTTACAAAAAAAGCTTGCAACCATAATTTTTCTGGTTAGCAAGTAAATATATCACTCTTATAATATTTTTGTCTTTTTGGGCATAAAAGTATTTCTATAGATTTTTATTGGCTAACGCTACAATATAATCATTTTTGATTGGACATCATATCACACGGAGAGCGGGACATCGGAGGAGGGGACAGGGTTAATGAAGAGTTGAGTCAGGCAGCAGAAGGAAGGCTTTCCTCTTGCGGATGAGTTTTTACAAAGCATTTAAACACCATCCTGCCTGACTGCAGAAGTCCCATGAGTAGTTATAGGCCTCAGACTTATTTTACGCAGCTATGATGAATGTAAAGGCATTAAAGGGAACAAATCAGCTGATTCATGCTGCCCAAACACCATGAATCACAGCTTGCATGCATGATTGCAGCCAGGTATATTTTTCCGTGAAATGCGACATATACAAGTAGTTGGAAGATCCACCCAGGGACTATACGGGAGATCTGTCAATCACCTGGAATGGCACTGCTGAAGCCGACCAAGTGTGGCAATGGAATAGTCTTGTCTCTCATCCCCTCCTTATAGCCACTCCATATGATTGACAGGTCTCTGTTTCTGGTCCCTGGCTGGATTTTCAAACCACAGATTCTCTGAAATGTCTGAGAGTTTCAGAAATTACATATCTGGATGCAATCGGGCAGCCTTTCTCTGGTTTATGCCGCCAAGGGGTTAGGTTACATTTAACAGGTCCACTTTACAGAAAAGGAAAGCATTTTCCCATACTACTGGTGAACTCCGACGCGCAGAGATTCCTTACACCTGGACTCATTCCTCCACTCTTCAGGTGAAATACGCATCGAGATTGGTTCCTATCTCTACCCCGAATGAGGGGAATGACTTTCTTGAATGCATTGGAATAATGTCCTCCAAGGATTCTCCTGGAACTTCTTCCACTTTGAAATCGGATCTTCGTCTCGGCTGAAGGAGCTATTTAACTGTTTTTTTTAGTTACTCTTTTTTTATATCAAGCGGCTGAAAAGAAATTTTTTCCATCCTTTTAGTTTTTTTTTTTTTTCGTAAGGAACCGAATTTCAATTCTGATTAATTTGTCGTTGAGCAATCTAGATTATATATAAAACAGTCTGAAGAAATATTTCCACTTTACAGTTTTTGATTGAACCAATTTTTTTGGCCTTCACTCAGTCTTAGGGACATCACAGTATGTTCCGGACAGGACAGGCATTCATATTTTTTATAACTTACTTGGGTACTTCATTTTTTTTTTTTTTTTTTTAAGTATTAGCATAATAAGTGCATTGATCTTTTGTTTTGTTTTTTAAGCTATCATAATTGTGCAAATTTTATAGCACAATATGTGTACTGATTTTTCCTACGGCTATTATATAAATATAATGATCTTTGCATTTGTCATTGTCTTTTAACCTTTTTCTTCCTACAGGCTTGTATTTAAGCAACAATTGATTTGTGTATTATTGAAATTAAATAATATTTTGCTTTGGAACTACTGCATTGTATGTACAGTTTGTATGTTTGCCTGTCTATTTCCCCACTTTGTGGGGATATCCCTGTCTTTACAGGGATTTGTTCTCCCTACCCTAATCCCCTCGTTTTTGTTCTGTACCCTATTCCCCCTCCCTCATAAAAATGTTAAAATTAATAAAAAATATTGGAACACATTTAACAGGTCCTTATCTGCTTCTTGAATCCTGCAGTGAATTCCTCTGTATCTGTGCGTCCAGATCTGCTTATAAAATGGTGCCTATGGTGACGGAATGCCCGCACTTGTCCTGCCACTCCGGGCAATTCTGACAGTTTGTGGTGTGCTCGCTAAATGGATTCAGAAGTCTACAGTCATATAGAGTAACTGCAGACTTTTATCAAGAGACCGGACAACCCTTTTAAATAAATAAATGTTGCATGTGACTGTGACTTGTCTATGATTTGGGGCAATCATTTTTAGGGAAGTTGCAAATGAATGTATGAAAAATCTTCTGATTTGCATCAGTCTGTGTGACTTTTGTGTACGATTTGTTATGATACAATTACATTAAAACATGTGGATAATCACATACAGTTTTGTAGGTTTATAAAAGAAACCTATTGGTAACAATTGGATGCTGCTCTGATGGTCCGTGTGGGTCCGATTTTTATCATGCACCCATAGACTTGAATGTGTGAATCTTATCCAAGAAAGCAGTCAGACCTGGAATAAAAATGGTTCATCTGGACAGCCCTATTAAGTAACATGGGTCCATGTGCGGGGCGATTACCAATTACTAGAGCTTGTTCTGATCTATCAGCTCAGTCCTAGTCCGAGGTTAGATGAGCGGATGAAACATTTTCATTCAGAAAGCTTGAACTATCTTCGATATATGGAAGACAATATTACATGCTGTGATGGACACTGTGTGAAAAAACTGTAATCTGTTCAGCCCCATTGGATAACATTCATCTGTGTGTTGTCCAATTTTTACCTGGACTGCACACGTCTGCAATATAAGCTCACCGGAATGAGCCCTTAGGCACAACTTGAATTGAAGAACTGAAATAAATTAACTTTTTGATTATATTCTAATTTTCTGAGAAGCACCTGTAGTAGCTCAATGTATCCATTGCCTATTTTATGGCTAGACACTCTTTCTCCACAATGGCGTAATTTTTCTCGAATGACGAATCCTGCATGTGTTCAACCTCTATCATTCATCTTCGCAGCATATATAATGGTATATAGTTATTTCAACTCACCCTGCTTGTCCCCTTATGCTATTGAGGTCAAGTAACTTTTCAAAGTGGTTTATGATCCATGTAGGCCTGGACACTTGTTTATCTGCTAAATACATTTATTGTGTCCTGCTGTCCTAACTTAGTTTGATTGATTGCTAACGAGTTAGGAGAGAAAAAAAAAAGGAAGATCTTAGAAGTGGCCTTCTATAAATTCAGAGCTAGGCTGGGGAAAGCATTTATGCAGGGGTGGCATTTATGTACATGTAATCAAAGTACATGTATCTAAGTACGCTGGTAGTTATAACATGGCAGTTGGGCAGGAGACAGGTAAGACAAATAAATATATCTCTTCCCTGTACATTTGGGCAACCCCAAATATTTACCATATGCATTTGTATAATTTATATCCTGGCTGCTGCATTTATACACATTCACCGCCCTGGTATTAACTCTCTATACTCCGTCCATATTGGCCCCTCACTCCTTTCCTCTCCTATGTATAGCACTCACGCTCTTTTCACTTTGCTAAATTGCACAGATCCATTCAGTCCCACCATTCAACATCAGAGACGCTCTCACAAATCACTTAACCATCTGCTCACTCTTTCTATCCTCCTTCTCCTAGTCGCAGGAGACATTGCTCCCAACCCTGGTCCCTCATGTTATAGAAAGTCAAACCCCCCAACTGCTACACTCAGAAATCCCTCTAATCTTATTAATATTCCCTGCATGCTATCTGTCTCTCTTAATTGTGCACTTTGGAATTCTCGCTCAGTGTGTAACAAACTCTCCTTCATTCATGACTTTTTCCTTTCTAATTCTCTTAACCTCCTGGCTCTTACAGAAACCTGGATTCAGCAGTCAGACACTACCGCTGCTGCTGCTCTTTCATACGGGGGACTACACTTCTCTCATACCCCAAGATCAGACAATAGAGCAGGTGGAGGCGTTGGTCTGCTCCTATCATCAAAATGTACCTTTCAGGTTATCCCTCAAGTACCCTCACTTGTCTTTCCTTCTTTTGAGGTCCATGCCGTCAGACTCTACACCCCCTTCTCCATGCGAGTGGCGGTGGTATATCGTCCTCCCGGCCCCTCCCATCAGTTCCTGGATCATTTTGCCACTTGGCTTCCACATTTTCTCTCCTGTGACATCCCTACCCTCATCATGGGCAATTTCAACATCCCCATTGCTCTTCCACTCTCCCCATCTGCTACTCACCTTTTATCTCTAACCTCCTCGTTTGGCCTTTTGCAGCTTACTAATTCTCCAACGCATGAAGACGGGAACTCCCTCGACTTGGTCTTCTCTCGGCTTTGTGCAGTGGATGATTTTGCAAACTCCCCTCTCCCGCTCTCTGACCACAACCTTCTTTCATTCTCTATCAAGAACTGCCAGGCTGCTCAGGTCACCCCCACTGCCCATATTTATAGAAACATACAGGCCATTAACACCCAGAAACTTATGAAGAACTTGCACACTTCATTGGCCCCTATCTCCTCCCTTTCATGTCCTGATTCTGCACTGAAGCATTAGGCCGGGGTCACACTAACCTGCGCAAAATACGGTCTGTAAATTATAGGCGTAATACGGATGAATGACCCCTAAATAGTGCTCCGTAGGTCATCCGTAAGCAAGGTGCGGTCGCGTATTTTGCGCATGTCTGCATCCGTATTTAATCCGTATGGCATCCGTATGCAATCCGTATGGCGAGATTTTCTCGCAGCCTTGCAAAATGGACATTTAACGGTTTTGAGGCCTGCTAACAATTTAAATCATTAGCCTGCACCCTATTTATACACTCAGAAACAGGTGGCTGCCTCCATTCTGTCCATTTGTGACCTTGCTTTCACGAGGTGTGTTGGTGTTCTTTGTGCAACATGGCAGAGGGTCTGACATTCAATACAACTGAGCAGGTTCTCTTCAACTGGCTGTTGTCACGGCGCTTTGGGCAACCATACCCAGTGATAGTGGATCCGCGGAGGAGGAGACGCATGTGGGTCCATCCACTTTTGAGGCAACGACTCACAAGAGGTCATTTTCACCGCCTCTATTCTTCTCTGCGGGAGCATCCAGTGAAATTTTACCAATACTGTCGCATGAGCATTTCCACATTTGATCGACTCTTGGAGACAGTGCGCCCTGGGATAACCTTTCAGGACACAAGGATGCGCAAAGCTATATCTGCAGAGGAGCGACTTCTACTCACAATACGGTATGTACTACACAACCACATTCTCTATGTTCATAATGTGTGGGCTAAAGTATGTTTTTTTGCCTTCTTGGACTAAGTTTAATGCCCTCATCTTACTCCAAATATGGTTCAACTTACACAACAGAATGTTATGTCTAATATGTACTGCATATCAATTAGTCATTGTGCAACCAAATATGTGTGTGTTATTCTATCTCAATTCCTACCAAGTTTGGTCGGCATGTAACTGATGTTTTTGGACTTTATGCATTCTAAAATTATCAATTTCTGTTGTTCTACAGCTTCCTGTCCACTGGCCTGTCTTATGCCGCCCTCCACCATGAGTTTCTCATTGGAAGATCAACCATTTAGATTAGATTAGATTAGATTAGATAAACTTTATTGATCCCGGAGGAAATTACAGTATTACAGCAGCAGAACAAAGATCAAGAACATTACAAGAACAATACACACTTTACAAAATAAGTCTATATGGACAGCAGATGCGGATAGACTGGTACTTGTAACTCACCAATTCCCCCCCATACACTTTGAACTTCATTTAGTCTTGGGATGCTTTACACTTATACATTTGTTAAACATCCCCACAGCTGTCGGAACAAACGATTTTCTATATCTTTCCTTTTTACACATTAGTTGGAGTAGACGCTTGCTGAATGTGCTCTTTTGCTTCGCAAACAGTTCATAGAGCGGGTGTGTATTGTTGCTCATTATAGCCTTGCATTTCTTAGTAATTCTATCCTCTAATACCTCCTCGAAAGTCCTGAGTTGTAGACCCACCGCCGCACTAGCCTTCTTGATAAGTTTATTCAGCTTATTCGCGTCAGCTGTGCGCACACTACTACCCCAGCATATAATTGCATCAAAGATTGCACTCGCCACAATGGATTGGTAGAACATTTCAAGCATTTTGCTACACACATTAAACGACCTTAACTTCCTTAGGAAGTAAAGTCTACTCATCCCTTTCTTGCAAACCTTCTCCATATGGCACCTCCAATCAAGCTTGCTGTCCAGGTGAACCCCCAAATATTTGAAATTCTCCACCATCTCCACATCCTGACCATCAATAGTGATAGGTAAGCAATCCTTCATGCACCTTCCATAACTCAACACCAGCTCCCTGGTTTTCTTTACGTTGAGTTCTAAATGGTTAGCCTGGCACCAGTCAACAAAGTCCAAAACCACCCTTCTGTATTCCTCCTCCCCCCGGTCTCTCTCAATACCTCCGACTATCACTGAGTCATCAGAGTACTTCTGAAGGTGACAAAGGTCTGATTTATACTGAAAATCAGCTGTGTATAACGTAAAAAGGAATGGCGACAGCACCGTTCCCTGAGGGGCTCCAACACTACTCCGCACACTATCCGATACGGCCGCCCCCAACCTCACAAACTGTGGCCTGTCCGACAGATAATCAATGATCCAATTCACTAGTCCCTCATCAACCGCCATTTCAACCAGCTTTTTACGTAATAATAGTGGCTGTAAGGTGTTGAATGCACTGGAGAAATCGAAGAACATGGCACGCACAGTGGTTCTATCATTGTCCAAAAAGGAATGTACTGTTTGTAGTAGATACGCTACAGCATCGTCCACCCCCAGACTCTGCCGATACGCAAACTGAAGGGGGTCCGTAAAAGCAGACACCCTCGGACACAAGTAGGCAAGTACAATTCTCTCCAAGGACTTCATCACATGCGATGTTAAGGCCACCGGTCTATAGTCATTATGGGAGCTCGGGAAGGTAGTCTTGGGAACCGGCACCAGGCAAGAAGTCTTCCATAGAACTGGTACTCTCTGTGATTGTAAGCTCCAGTTAAACAGGTGCTGGAAGACAGTGCACAACTGATTCGCACACACTCTGAGGACACGTGGACAGATACCATCAGGCCCTGCTGCTTTACCCATGACCAGCTTACTAAACTGTTCCCTCACATCATTTTCGGAGATCAAGAAAGACTCCGACTTCCTCCCCCCAGTTGATATTGCTCGTCTCTCCCCGGCCCTCTCCTCTGTTGACATGGCACATTTATTGTTGAATCTGTTGAAAAAAACATTCATTTCATTAGCCATGATCAGCCCCCCACCCCCCTGATCTGACCTTGCCTTAAACCCAGTCAAAAGCTTCATTCCAGCCCACACTTCTCTGGAGTTGTTATGTGACAATTTATTTTCCAATTTAATTCTGAATGCTTCACGGGCAATCCTAATTTTCCCCTTTAAGTCTCTCTGAACAATTTCAGGCATAGTGAGGTCTACATGTACAGAAATCTGGACAAGACTCCATCAAGTGGTCATGCCCGAGCCCAGGATGGAAGACTGGTTGAGGATATCAAGGGACTATGAGATGGACTGCCAGTTTCCAAATTGTATTGGGGCCCTGGATGGCAAACATATCCGGGTGCATAAGCCGCTGAACTCTGGCTCCCAATTCTTCAATTATAAACAATACTTTTCTGTTGTATTGTTGGCTCTGGTAGACCCTCAATACAAGTTTATAATTGTTGACATTGGGGCCTATGGAAGGACGGGAGACTCTAGAGTCTTCAATACTTCCATAATGGCTCGGCGGCTACGCACCAACCAGTTGGATCTACCACCACCACGCCAGCTACCAGGCTCCCCTGAAGAATCAGTCCCTTATGTCCTTGTGGCAGATGAGGCGTTTCAGTTATCGCGCAATGTCATGAGGCCATATCCCCGGCGCAACCTTGACCACAGGTGCAGAATTTTTAACTTGCGCCTATCACGTGCTAGGCGACTGGTGGAGTGTTCCTTTGGGATTCTTTGTGCCAAATGGCGGGTACTCCAGTCTGCCATTCAGTTGAGTGAACAAAATGTGAATGAAGTTGTGAAAGCCAGTGTGGTTCTGCATAACTTCACCAGGATACATGATTGTTCCTCCTCTGCTGGTGTTGTGCGTAGGCCGGACAATGTGCGCAGGGTGAGACCACCTATGAACCCTCAACGTAGACCGCTCTCTGGCCTCAAAGTGCGTGATATTTTCACTAATTACTTTATCTCACCTGAGGGGGCAACTTCTTGGCAAGAGCATGTGGTGTCTATGTTATAATTTGTTTCTTTAAGTGTGTCTAAATATATATTACTCAACCCCTTATGATTCTATGACTGTTTCATTGCATTGGTTAGTGTATGTTAGTATTTTGACAGGGTTTTTGAGAAATCACACAGAGACGTTAACTATAGTAGACAAATGTTTAGTTTTGCCTTTTTTTTTGTTTCTTAAAGGCAAACATAATATTGCCATATGAACATTTTGGCAATGCGCAAAATTGCCCTTTTTGGCTTCTTAAACTTTTTTGAAAAGTAACATTATATAACCCACAAAAACATAACAACATTGCTGCATGAGAATATTTAAATACAAAGGAAAAAATAGGTGAGCTCCATCAACAAAATTAATGCTAAAAGATAACACTCACATTTCTTCAGAATGTTTTCCAATCATAGAAATATTCCACCATGACACGCAAGGCTACCTCACGGCTTTCGGACAGATATTACCTGTCTGTAGAACAGAGAATATTTAACCATGCTATACTGGAAAGGATGAAAAAACAAAACTCACTTGTTAAGACATAGAGAGAGCGTGATATTCTGAAGGCTGGTGGCCTTGATTTGTTACTATAGATTGCTAACAAAAAAGGTGACTACTTCACTAAGGCCAGCACGCCTTTCCTAGGCATTAGCAAGTGAGTAGTGTATTTTCATCCTTTGACTTTACAGTATATCGCGTTTAAATATTCTCTTTTGTACACACATGTAATATCTGTCTGAAAGGCGTGAGGTAGCCTTGCCTGTCATGATGGATTCTTAATATGATTGGAAAACATTGTTAAAAAATTAGAATGTTAAATTTTGTAACAAAGTTTGGTGATGGAGAACACCTGTTTTTTCCTTTGTATTTGGAGCACCAGTGAAACCGCACTGGACATCTACGGCCATCAGACTTATAAATCCTCATAGGTTGGGGAAGGGGAACGTGGAAGAGCAGCCTGTGGGTGCTGCTGGACACTGTGGCCAACATCGCCCTGTGTGGGGCCATACTGTTGCCCATGATGTGGGAATTGTCCTGCCTCCTGGGACTGTTGGGGATACTGGCCAGAGTAATGATGGGGAGGGGCATCTTGTTGGCTGTGGTAGGCACGTGGCTCATACCCACCAAGATAGCCATATCGTCCCCAACCAGGTTGGGAGCAGCCTCCAACACTGGGTGGGTGCAAGTGGCCATATTGGTGGGGTTGGCTAGAGGCTGACATTTGTGGCTGCTGAATAGAAGGTTGGGTAGTGGGAGGAAGGGGGTGAGGTGTAGGCCCACGTATTAGAGGATGTTCGGACCCTGCTTGAGCAAGCATCTGTGTGGATGGTCTCATGCGCATTAGATTTCTGGGGGAAAGCTGCCACCTCTCCAGATATTCGAAAAGCTCATATGGGGTATTGGGGGGGGGTGCTTGCATCAAGCAGGATCTGAAAACATCCCCTAATACGGAGCCTGACCTCACGGGTAAGGGCACGGAGATAAAGGGTGAGGCTACGTGAGTAGGCCTCCTCCCCATCATCTGTAGTTACTCTTGATAAATAATTTAGCGCCCCTGTGTCCACATTGGTCCTGCTCTCTTGAACAGTGAGCTGGCGCCTTCTTCGTGTTCGCCGGGATGTAACAGCAGCCTGTGGGGATCCCCTGATATGGCCAGTTGGGCTGCTGCTCAAGTTGCCTGGCTCTTCCAGGATGGGTGATGGGGCAGCAGCAGACCGTCCTGGTGGTGTTGTTTTGGGCAGCCAATGGGTTCTCCTGTGATGCCTCATCTTCTGCCATCCTTCTTGTAGGGGGAGAAGATGGGCCAGCCACCTCATCCCCTACAGGATCAATTATGGGCTCTGTCTCTGAGGCCGTTCCTCGATCCGTAAGGTTGGATTGAGTTCTGTTATGAAATAGAACAGAGGCAAAAATACATCAATATTTTTGGCCCTGTAAAGTATTTGTGTAATGTGGTGTGAGGTATCTACTTACGGTCTCAGATCCAGAATTGGGGTGTGGGAGGAAGGAGAGCCAGTCGTAATAAATATATTTCCTTTTGACGTATCCCGCATCCCCACTCCTGGACCGCTGCTGGCGTTCCCGGCGGTATTGGTCCCGGATGCTTCGCCAGCGTTTCATCACATCTTCCACTGCAATGTGACAGGAAATATTGTCAAATTCACATATTTGATAGGTCACATTTGCTAGTCATGGTACATCTGGCGACAGATGCGCCTCCATGACGCCTCCTTTCTTGCCCGGTTTGCATAATTGGCATCGCATTGGTCCCAGATTTCGGGACGCTCCTGCACCAGGACAATGAGCATCTCCACATTTATGTAAGTGGACGCCATGCTGCTGCTGTACTCCGTGGAGGCGTACTTCCGGGATGTCTGGAGCACTTTTTGAGGTCATTTGCATGTTTAGGCATCCTGATGATGGATTGGCCCATTTCCTGTCACCAGCCAAAAGACCTGCATATTGCTCGCAGGTCACACGTCTGGTCCGTGTGTAATCCGTATTTTTTGCGCACCCATAGACTTGCATTGGCGTACTACGGCCGTAGTACGCTGACAATCGCAGCATGCTGCGATTGGCACGGAGAGTAGAATACGGATGAGAAATATACGCCTGGTGCGAGTGACCCCATAGAGAATCATTTGTCCGTGTCTAATGCGTGCTTTTAGCGCCTCTCACTCGGCCGTATTCCTCGCCAGTGTGACCCCGGCCTTACAATGAAACACTTCAAAGTGCCCTGGATGAATTTGCACCTCCTATACATAGAACACCACAACACAGACGGCGACAACCGTGGCACACCCTGCAAACACGTTTCCTGCAGCGGTGCTCCAGGTGCGCCGAACGTCTGTGGAGAAAATCCAACCTACCCGAAGATTTCATCCATTATAAGTTTATGCTTCGAACATACAACACTGCCCTTCACCTCTCAAAACAAAAATATTTCAACACCCTCATCACCTCACTGTCCAATAACCCTAAACGTCTCTTTGACACTTTTCATTCTCTACTCAACCCAAGAGTGCAGGCCCCTACCACGGAGCTTCGAGCTGACGATCTGGCCAATTACTTCAAAGAAAAAATTGACCAGATCCGACAGGAAATTATTTCCCAATCACCTCATACCATGCACTGTCCTCCCTCCCCCACTGCATCTAGCTCACTCTCTGATTTTGAACCAGTCACAGAAGAAGAAGTAAGCAGGCTCCTTGCATCTTCTCGCCCAACCACTTGCACCAGTGACCCATTTCCGTCACATCTACTCCAGACCCTTTCCCCTGCTGTCACCCCTCACCTAACTAAAATATTTAACCTCTCTCTCTCTTCTGGTATCTTTCCCTCCTCATTTAAGCATGCCATCATACATCCACTACTTAAAAAACCATCCCTCGACCAAAACTGTGCCGCTAACTATAGACCTGTTTCTAATCTTCCCTTCATCTCTAAACTCCTGGAACACCTGGTCCACTCCCGTCTTATCCGCTATCTCTCAGAAAACTCTCTTCTCGACCCTCTCCGATCCGGTTTCCGCTCTTTACATTCTACTGAAACTGCCCTGACTAAAGTCTCTAATGATCTACTAACAGCTAAATCAAATGGTCATTACTCCATGCTAATTCTCTTGGATGTCTCTGCAACATTCGACACTGTGGATCATCAGCTCCTCCTCACTATGCTCCGTTCCATTGGCCTCAAGGACACAGTTCTCTCCTGGTTCTCCTCCTATCTCTCTGACCGCTCCTTTACTGTATCTTTTGCTGGCTCCTCCTCCTCTCATCTTCCCCTTACTGTTGGGGTTCCTCAAGGATCAGTCCTAGGCCCCCTCCTCTTCTCTTTGTATACTGCCCCTTTTGGTCAAACAATCAGTAGATTTGGTTTCCAGTACCATCTCTATGCTGACGACAGAAAACACCGGCAATTGTCTCAACGCTGTGTCTAACATCATTTCCTCACTATATCTGAAACTGAACCTGTCAAAGACTGAACTCCTTGTGTTTCCTCCCGCTACTAATGTACCTATACCCGACATTGCCATTTCCGTGTGTGGTTCTACTATTACTCCCCAGCAACATGCCCGCTGTCTTGGGGTCATACTTGACTCTGAGCTTTCCTTTGTCCCCCACATCTGATCACTGGCTCGCTCTTGTTATCTGCACCTCAAAAACATTTCTAGAATTTGACCTTTTCTTACTTTTGATTCTGCAAAAACTCTTACTGTTTCTCTTATTCATTCTCGTCTCGACTATTGTAACTCCCTTCTAATCGGTCTCCCTCTTACCAAACCCTCCCCCCTCCAATCTGTCTTGAATGCAGCTGTCAGGATCATATTCCTCGCCAATCGTTACACCGATGCCACTACCTTGTGCCAGTCATTACACTGGCTACCCATCCACTCCAGAATCCAGCACAAACTTATTACCCTCACCCACAAAGCTCCATGGCTCAGCACCACCCTACATCTCCTCCCTTGTTTCAGTATACCATCCTACCCGCGCCCTCCGTTCTGCTGATGACCTGAGGTTAGCATCCTCAATAATCAGAACCTCCCACTCTCGTCTTCAAGACTATACACGTGCTGTGCCCATTCTTTGGAATGCACTTCCCAGGTCAATACGATTAGTCCCCAATCCCCACAATTTTAAGCGTGCCCTGAAAACGCATTTATTCAGGCTGGCCTATCGCCTCAACATATTAACCTAATCTATCCCTGTGTGGCACAGCCAAAAGTTTTTTACCATAACCAGGTTCCCCGCATCATGTTCCCACATGCTTTATGCATCCATTAGCCCTCTGCATCCGTACTGTTACACACTTAACATTATGGCTGGTCCATACAATCAGGGCAACTGTTACCACCCACCTTTCGTGTCTCCCCTTTTTTCCTCATAGATTGTAAGCTTACGAGCAGGGCCCTCATTCCTCTTGGTATCTGTTATGATCTATGTGATTATTGTTATGCTGTAATGTATATTGTCTGTACAAGTCCCCTCTGAAATGTAAAGTGCTGCAGAATATGTCAGCGCTATAGAAATAAAATTTATTATTATTATGACGAGAGATTCCGGCTCAGATACAGATTGGGATTCTCTTCCCCATTTATTTCCTGAGACAGCACGTTTCCCAACCCGACTTCTGAGGCATTTGTCTGGACCACAAACTCCTTGCTGCAGTCTGGTGCGACCAGAACCGGATGTTTACACAGAGCCTGCTTTAGCTGCTGGAATACCATCTCTGTGTCAGCAGTCCATTTATCTATGGTCGACTTGGTGCCTTTAAGAAGATCCGTCAATGGTTTGGCGATTATAGCAAAACTTGGAATGAACTGCCGGTAATATTCCACAATTCCAAGAAATGCCTTCACTTGTTTCTTGAAAAGCGATTGCAGCCACTTCTGATTTGCCTCGATCTTTATCTGTGGTTTAATTTGGCCCCTTCCGACGACATAGACTAGGTACTTGGCCTTTTCCTTCCCTATGGCACACTTTTTTGGATTTATGGTGAACCTCTCAATTCTTAAAGCATCTAGAACCAACTGTACCTTTGGTAGATGAATAACCCAGTCAGGGATAAAGACGACAATGTCATCGAGGTACGCTGAAGCATAATTCTTATGTGGAGCCAGGATCCAATCCATCGCCCTCTGGGGGCCCCCTGCAGACGGATGGGATCTTGGTGTATTGAAAACACCCATCAGGCGTCAAGAAGGCCGTTTTCTCCTTGGCACTCTGGGACATGGGGATCTTCCAATAGCCCTTTGTAAGGTCCAGGGTTGTAATGTACCTCGCCGGTCCAAGTCTCAGTGAGTTCGTCCACACGAGTCATCAGTTAATCATCAAAACTTGACACTTCATTCAACCTGTGGTAGTTGTTATAAAACTGCCACTCACTGTCAGGCTTCAGTTCGAGGACAATGGTACTCGACCATTCACTTTTCGACTCATCTATAACCCTGAGGTCTAGCAACCTCGTCATCTCATTTGATGTCACCACTCTCCTTGCTTCTGGAATTCTATAGGGCTTGAGGTTCAACCTTACATGCGGTTCTGTCAACATGTCATACTCCACCACCTGCGTATGCCACGGGAACTCTGAGAGCAGGTCACGGTTCCGCTGCAACAGCTCCCGACACTGTGGCCTCTGAACTGGCGTAAGAGTCTCTGCAATGGTGACATCGTCCACTGTGACTTTGGGACTGGCCCCCAGGCAAGGGTTGTCAAGCGATTCTCGGTCCCGCCAGGGTTTGAGCAAGCTCACGATAGACTTGGTGCGGCTTCCCTTGACCCGGCTTGTGTAACTTGTAATTAACTTTGCCTGCATTCTCCACCAATTGTGGAAGGTCGGTTCACTTAGCTGCTCCTCGAGGTAGCCACAGGCACACATGTGGTTAAAGTTTCTCGGTGGTTTATTGCATTATAAACCTAAAACCCAAACTGGTAACAGAAAAACAGCCTTTCTGGCTCAAACTAAAACTAAAAGTTGGTATACAGTCCTGCCCAGAACCTCTGGGACAACATATATGGCAGCTCTCACGGGAGCTTCAGCCAGGAGGCTTCCTCTCCTCCACATGTAAGGGGGTGAAGAGGAAGGAGAGCCCAAAGGAGGCTACCTTCCCTGCTCCGTATCTGGAACCACCTAGCCAGGCAGCAGGGTTGTCGGGGGAAGAATTTCTGCCCTGCACCGACTGGACCATGTGACTGCAAGGGGCAGTGAGGCTAAGGAAGGGGCAGTGGACCGGAAGCTGTGCAGGCAGAGGGCGTGAAAGAAAAGCACGCCAGGCACAGAGCAGAACGCGTCAGAGACAGGGGAGAGCGCACCAGAGAGAAAGCAGGCTGAAGCACCGCACTCCCAGAGAGACAGAACTCCCCGTCAGAGTTCTGGGACTGAAGTATGAGACATAGTGCGCGCTGTATGTGAGTATGTGGACTCGGTAGCCTCCGTGACCAGAGGAGACCTTCCCCCTGATAGTGCAGAGACAGTGACCAGAGCACACAGTTCTGGGGACCGCAGTGACAAGCTGGGACCCGAATGTGGCCAAGAGACTTCCCAGTGTGCACAGCATCGTTACTGCAGAGAGACTGTCAGTGTACCTTACAGAGACTTAGAGCAAGGGAGACTCAGGTTTGCAGTGTCTCCCTGCTTCCTGCTTTAACCCCTGAGTTCCTATCTTCATCCGGAGGAGAGACTACAGAGTCTTCAAGCGCTGTTGTTGTCGGTGCCAACGTGGGAGAATGAGACCCTGCAGTCAAGCCTTCCCCCAGACTGATAAGGCCTCTTTCACACATCAATTTTTTAGAATCAGTTACAATCCGTCAAAGT
The DNA here is from genome assembly GCF_039654945.1 of Dendrobates tinctorius. Lineage (NCBI taxonomy): Eukaryota > Metazoa > Chordata > Amphibia > Anura > Dendrobatidae > Dendrobates > Dendrobates tinctorius. Next base: position 35,463,773 of record NW_027361712.1, on the reverse strand, counting down.
GTTGAAAAAACGGATCCTGTGCAGATTGTAAAAAACTGATGTACCGGATCCGTTTTCTTGACGGATCCGTTGAAGCAGCAGCTCTAGGAATTTTAAAGGAACAGATTCTGGGGAGAGATAGAGTGAGAGAGAGAGTCCTTTGATATTTATATAAAGATAATGAAAAAAATATATATATATTTTTTCATATAGACGAGAGCATGAGTGACAAATCTCAATTATATAAGGGAATAAAATTATGATAAATTATTCTCCATAGTGTCAACTGATAGTCTGATATATCATGGAGATGATCAGTTAGGTCACTAATAATTCAAAAACAAAGAAAAATGGGAAAATACCCAGAGATGTCAGTAAGAAGATCAAGGACATAGACAAAAAAATGTAATGATCTAGGCAGCCAAGAAGATGGATACTTGTATAAAGATAGACATTTATTGATTTGTTACTATAAAGCATATAAAAAAAACCTATAGGCGCCAGCAGATGAGACAGAGAAAATGGCCAGGTAACGATGGAATAAAGCGTTCCCACAGGCATAATGGTATTCATCAGAACCAAAGAAGGCCCCAAGGCCGAACGTCAATGCAACAAATAGACAAAGGCCAATTTTTGGAAGCAATGACTGCATTTGTCTGCGGGATCTCTCTTCCTGCTAATAGTTAGCTGCTGAGCTCGATTAGTTGCAGTACTGCCATTGTGATGTGACATCAGTGCTTCAGACTTTAGCATACCTGGGAAGAGTGACTAAAGCACAGTATGTTTTTTTCACACAATCTAGCGAATAGATTTTCAAAACCGGAAAGCCACTTTAAGGGCATGTGCACACAAATTATTTTAAGCTCAAACAAAACCACAAAGTTTTTGAAGCAGAGGATGCTGAAAACGATGGCATTTTATTCCTGAACCATTTTCTGTGTAGTTTTACAGTCATTTCCTGGGCATTTTTCTTATCGTTTTGGCCACCTTTGTTTGTTTTTTTTAGTATTTTCCCGTTGTTTTTGTCACATCATTTTTCTTGCAATTTTAAACAGGTTGTCCACTACTTTTTAATTGATGACCTATCCTTTGTATAGGTCATCAAGGCCTGATCGGCCAGGGTCCGACACCCGGCACCCCCGCCAATGAGCTTTTATCGGTGTCGGAACCAACCAGAAGTATTTACTTGAGGAGCTGCTCCATCTTCTGGTAGTGGGCGAGGCTTGGTACTGCACATCCGTCTCCTATTCAAATCAATAGGATCCTAAGGATAGGTTCATCAATGAAATAGTAGGGGCCAACCTCTTTTAGCAAAAGCGATGGTAAAACGTTACAATTGAAATCTGGGCGTCTTCCGAGCCTTCCCATTGACTTGCATTGTAAAGTACTGAGCGTCCTACGAGTGGAAAACACAAGAAGAATGGAGCGATCACTTCATTTAACCACTTTGTGTTTTTAGAAACCTGAAGTGGTTAAAAGATGCTCAAAAGTCTTAACATGTCCACAGCAAGTCATTTTTATATTTACTGTATATTGTAGGGATTGTACTCTCTCAGGTGCAACGGGTGGCAATCAGGAGGCACGTTCCTTTTAAAGTTCATGGGGATTATTTCATCACAAACCCACAAGAGAACAAAAGAAATAGCCTTTAGCGCAGGCAAAACACAGAACAAGTGTCCAGTCCTTTAGGCTCAGTCCTGGAGACAGAACACACACAGGAGGCTTCCCCCCCCACAGAAAATTTTAAGCCACACCCATTTTACAACTAGTCACACCCATGTCCACACCCAACCGCACCCATTTAGCACTGCTGATCACACTGACTGGTACTGAGGGCACAGTGGCTGGCATTATGGGCACAGTGGCTGGTAATGTGGGCACACTGACAGGTACTGAGGAAAAGAAAGAAAGAAAACAGAGAGAGAGAAAAAGAAAACAGAGAGAGAAAGAAAGGAGAGCGAGAGAGAGAAAGGAGAGCGAGAGGAAGAACAGAGAGAGAAGGACAGAGAGAGAAAGAAAGAGGGGAAAGAAAGAAAGAACAGAGAGCGAAAGAAAGAACAGAGAGAGAAAGAAAGAGGGGAAGAAAGAAAGAACAGAGTGAAAGAAAGAACAGAGAAAGCAAGAAAAGAGAGAGGGAAAGAAAGAGGGGAAAGAAAGAAAAAAAGAACAGAGAGAAAAAGAAAGAACAGAGAGAGAAAGAAATAGGGGACAGAAAAAAGAACAGAGGGAGAGCAAAAGAAAGAAAGGGGAAAGAAAGATGAGAGCGAGAGAAAGAAAGAAGTAAAGAAAGAAAGAGAGACAACAGAGAGAAAGAAAGAAAGAGGGGAAAGAAAGATGGGAAAGAAAGAACAGAGAAAGAAAGAACAGAGAGAGAGAATGAAAAAAAGAAAGATTAGAGAGAGAAAGAACAGAGAGAAAGAACAGAGAGAAAGAAAGAAAGAGAAATAAACAACAGAGAGAGAAAGAAAGAGGGGACATAAAAAAAGAACAGAGAAAGAAAGAGGGGAAAGTAAGAAAGAGGGGAACGAAAGAAAGAGGGGAACGAAAGATCAGAGAGAGAGAGAACAGATAGAAAGACAGAACAGAGAGAGAGATAGAAAGAGGGGAAAGAAAGAACAGAGAGAGAAAGAGGGGACAGAAAAAAACAACAGAGGGAGAGAGAAAGAAAGAGGGGAAGGAAAGAACAGAGAGACAAAGAAAGGGGAAAGAAAGAATAGAGAGAGAAAAAGAAAGAAAGAAAGAACAGAGTGAGAAAGGAAAGAAAGAACAGAGCGATAGAGAGAAAGAAAGAGAAAAAAAGAAAGAACAGAGAGAGAAAGAAAGAGGGGAAAGAAAGAACAGAGACAGAGAAAGAACAGAGAGAAAGAAAGAAAGAGGGGAAAGAAAAAGAAAGAAAAAAGAAAGATTAGAGAGAGAAAGAACATAGAGAAAGAAAAATTGAGGGAAAGAAAGAACAGAGAGAGAGAAGGAAAGAAGCAGAGAGAGACAGAACAGAGAAAGAAAGAAGCAGAGAGAGAGAAGGAAAGAACAGAGAAAGAAACAGAGAGAGAAAAAAGAAATAAAGAAAGATTCTATAAAGATACTATAGCAGCCCGGCTCCCATTGTAGTGCCCACCTGAGTCTCCCGGTGCAGGACATATCATGATCCGCTCACATGGCCGGCATCCCCGATTTCAAGGCGATCCCGCTGTCCACGCTGTCAAAGGAGGACACGGTGATGGATCTGAAGCATTCCCTGAAGTGCCTACATGGTTCCGTCACAATCTCCTCATGAAATTACCTAATTTCCGGTCAGCTTCCAGCACATCACTTCTGGTGGAACGTCATGTGCAAGTTTTAAAGTGCTCCTCAGGGCTCCGCCGTGTACTCCTGTGTCCGTGGGAAAAGCCCGCTTTGTATGCCTCGTACACACTTGGCTCCGCTCCGTACATCCCGCACACATATGGCTCCACTCCGTACACACAAGGCTCCGCTCCACACACCCCATATACACACGGCTCCGCTCTGCATACACCATACACACGCAGCTCCGCTCCGTACACCAAGTACACACGCGGCTCCGCTCCGTACACCAAGTACACACGTGGCTCCACTCCGTACACCAAGTACACACGCGGCTCCGCTCCGTACACCAAGTACACACGCGGCTCCGCTCCGTACACCAAGTACACACACGACTCCGCTCTGTACACCTCATACACACATGGCTCCACTCAGTACACCTCGTACACACGGCTTCGCTCCGTACACCTCATACACATGTGGCTCCGTACACCTCGTACACATGCGGCTCCGCTGCGTACACATTGTACATGCGCAGCTCCGCTCTGTATACCTCGTACACGCGCGGCTCCACTCCGTACACCTCGTACACATGTGGCTTTGTACACCTCATACATGCGCGGCTCCACTCCGTACACCTCGTACACATGTGGCTTTGTACACCTCGTACACGCGCGGCTCCGCTCCATACACCTCGTACACATGTGGCTCTGCTCCGTACACCTCATACACACACGGCTCCTCTCCGTACACCTCGTACACACGGCTCCGCTCCGTACACCTCTCACACACGGCTCCACTCCGTACACCTCTCACACACGGCTCCACTCCGTACACCTCGTACACACATGGCTTCGCTCCGTACACCTCATACACACACGGCTCCGCTCCGTACAACTCGAACATACACAGCTCTGCTACATCCACACTGTAAACCCCTCCTGACTCCACACAGAAACTTTACCTCATCCAGCACCATGACTACCAGCACAGCAGAGACCTGCAGACAGGAGGCCCCCTGATCATGTGACCCCTGACTCCTCCCTTCCTGTGACATCATCACAGGTCCTGTGTGCGCAGCCACAGAACAGTCGAGCCACATCATTGCAGGCTGCGGTGGGTCTCTGGGAGGGCGAGGATGGGGTCGGTGCATGGGGGGCTTGGCGGCTCAGTGCAATGCGGGAAAAATAGCATCCCGGGCGGGACGCGGGTGGGGGGGTGTCAAAAACGGGACTGTCGCGTGAGAATCGGGACAGTTGGGAGCTATGTATATATATATATATATATATTCATTCATTTTAGTATTTTTTATAGCAGTTTCCATGGCAGGATCTGCCATCAAAAATATTGTTTGCACATTCCCTAAGTGGTATATACCCAAAATTTGCACCAGTGAAAACTACAGCTTCCCGATTCCCCTCTTTAAAAAAAAAAAATAATAATAAAAAAAAATAAAACAAAGTTATGGGTCTCAGAAATCAGTGAGAAAAATATATATGATAAAAAATTGTACATAATAAGCATAGTATATACATTTTGTATTGTCGCCATTGTATTGGCCAAATAAAGATAACTTGTCAGATATATCTAATGGTAAGCTGCATTAGAACTCCACTCTGATGTTTCCTTTATTTCAACGCTGGAGTGGTGCTACTAAGTTCCCTGCTCCTAGTATTACACTTACCAGCCACCGTCTTCAACTCTTCCCGGCGCCGCTCTGTTCCCTCGGCACCATCTTGTGACCGCATCCTGTGACAGAGCGTAAGTCAGAGGTAATAGTCACAAACTCTCGGTGTAAGTCTATAGCAGCCTCGTTCTGGCTCTCAGACTTACACTGAGATGTGACCCCGGCTCACCCAGCAAACAGTGGAGCGATCTGGTTGGTGACAAACTGCTGCAGACTGACCAGAGCGGCGCTGAAAACAGAAGATTAGTAATGCGGGCGTCTATAAGATTCCCTCATTACTAACCCCATAGTGATATTATATAAAAAAAACACACACCCAGAAAAAACTCCTTTAACCCCTTAACGTCCAGTGATGGTCAGAGTCCATCAATAGACGCCTTCCTGTTTGGTACGGGCTCCGGCAATGAGCCCACACCTTTTTTGGCACATGACAGCTGATCTGATCAGCTGACATGTCCCCGGAACAGCCACGGGTGGAATCGCGATTCACCCGCGGCTGTTCACATGTTAAATGCCGCTGTCAAACTCTGACAGCGGCATTTCACATGCACGCACAGGAAGCGCGCCATTACCTCCTCCCATCGGTGCCCGTGTCACATGATCGCGGGTCGCCAATGGGTTGGCATGACAGCCTGGAGTCAGCAGGAGACCCCTGCGGTTGTCATTGCTGAATCGCTATGAGCGCCGTCTGGTGGTCGGCGCTCATACCAAGTGAGCATATCTGCTACATAGAGCAGCGCTGCAGCCCTGCTGTGTGTAGCAGAGGCGATCGGACAACTGCAACGTCAAGTCTCCCATGGAGTCTATTGAAGCAAGTAAAAAACAAAAGTTTTTAAAAATATTAAAAAAATAAAAAAATATAAAAGTTCAAATCCACCCCCCTTTTGCCCATTTCAAAATAAAACTGTAAAAAAAAAATCAAATATACACATATTTGTCATCGCCGCGTTCAGAATCGCCTGATCTATCAATATATAAAAAGAATTAATCCAATCGATAAACGGCGTAACGAGAAAAAAAAATAAAAGCGTGTTGTATTTGGTCGCTGCAACATTGCAATAAAATGCAATAATGTGTGATCAAAAGATCGTATTTGCACCAAAATGGTATCAATAAAAACGTCAGATTGGCGTGCAAAAAATAAGCCATAACCCAACTCGAGATCACGAAAAATGGAGACGATACGGGTCTCGGAAAATGGCAACTTTTTTTTTTCCTTTTTTACTAAATTTGGATTTTTATTTTTTACCACTTAGATAAAGAAAGAACCTAGACATAATCAATGCAAAAGGAGCCCCGACCAAGTATTGAGTGCATTTACTGAACATACATTTCAGTAGGTCAACATTTCGGATTTTAAAATCATTTTTCAAGCTGGTGTTATAAAGTATTCTAATTTACTGTGTGATAAAACACTCCGGGATCGCCTTTGCAGGGGTCAAAGGTCACGTGCGTTCAGCATGAAACTCAGGCGCAGAGCTGGGATTCGGGTATAACTGACATTGGGTCAGGTTTATTAATGGTGAAAGCAATGCATAAAGAAATAAAACATAAAACAAATCCTTGCCTGTCCGGCACTAACTAAACAAAGTACAACCTAACTACCAACTGGCGGGCTTCTCCCGTCCAGCCAAACCACAGTTGCAGTGGGCACTGCTCTCACTCACGTGTGTCTCTCACACACACAGGCTCTCTGTGTTCCCAGGCTGAAACACTCACACAACCACCTGGCATCCTTTTATATCCACCTCCCATTATTCATTAGCAAGCAGGTGCGATACTGACCAGACTAGGCCACATAGGAAAGGAATCTGGGTGAGATATACCTGCCCTCATCCACTATTCCCACATGATTCTCACATATCCCCCCCCTCTGCTCAGACCTCTCCGGTCGAGCAATGACACACGCCAAACAGTGCACTCGGGACAGGGCATCTGCATTTCCCATCTGTACCCCTGGGCGGTGCTCCACCGTAAAAGTGTAGGCCTGCAGGGCAAGGAACCACCGGGTCACCCGGCTATTCCGTTCCTTGTTCAAGTGCATCCACTTGAGAGGGGCATGGTCCGTGATCAGCCTGAACTTTCGGCCCACCAGGTAATATTTGAGGGCCTCTAGAGCCCACTTAATGGCGAGGCACTCTTTTTTTACGACTGCATACCTTTGCTCGTGTTTATTCAGCTTCCTGCTGAGATAGAGGACTGGGTGTTCCACTCCGTCCCTCACTTGTGAGAGTACTGCCCCGATACCGGTATCAGAGGCATCCGTTTGTACCACAAACTCGCTGCGGAAGTCCGGAGTCACCAGTACGGGCTGAGAGCAAAGTGCCCGTTTTAGGCTATGGAAGGCTTCTTCAGCCGCTAAACTCCATTTAATCATAACGGAGTCTTTCCCTTTTGTAAGATCTGTCAGGGGGGTAGCGATGGCTGCAAAATTGGGTATGAACCGGCGATAATAGCCGGCGATCCCCAGGAAGGCTTGCACCTGCTTCTTGTTGACAGGTTGTGGCCAGTCCTGAACCGCCTGAATCTTATCAACTTGGGGTTTAACAACACCCCTCCCAATTACATACCCCAAATACCGGGCTTCTTCTAGCCCGATGTGACATTTCTTGGGGTTCGCGGTTAGACCTGCCTCCCACAGGTCATCAATCACAGCTTGTACTTTCTGGAGATGAGTCTCCCAGTCCAAGCTGTAAATGACAATGTCATGCAAATAGGCTGAAGCGTACCGCCTATGTGGCCTCAGGACTCGATCCATCAGTCTCTGGAAGGTCGCCGGTGCCCCGTGCAGTCCAAACGGCATATACACATACTGAAATAAAATGCCGTCTTTTCTCTGGCAGCCTCAGCCAGAGGGATCTGCCAATACCCCTTTGTTAGATCTAGGGTCGTAATATACCGGGCTTTTCCTAACCGATCTATTAACTCGTCGACCCGGGGCATAGGATAGGCATCAAATTTTGAGACCGCATTCAGTTTCCTGAAGTCATTGCAGAACCGGATGGTGCCGTCCGGTTTAGGAATTAGCATAATCGGGCTGGACCACGCACTGTGCGATTCCTCAATGACTCCTAACTCTAACATTGCCTTCACTTCTCGGGAAACGGCTTCACAGCGCGCTTCCGGGATTCGGTAGGGCTTTACGTGAACTGTGACACCAGGTTCCGTTACGATGTCATGTTTCATTAGCGTAGTCTGCCCGGGTTTTTCTGAGAAAAACTTTTGGTTGTGAAGTAGAAACTGCCTGACCTCAGTCTTTTGCCGCTCCGAGAGAGTCTCTGCAACCCGTACCTCCGGTACGGAATGCGAGCAGACGGGACGGGCCAGCTCCGCTGACAAGGCAGACCGATCTTTCCAGGGTTTTATCAGATTTACATGATAAATCTGTTCAGGTTTCCGCTTACCTGCCTGGTATACTTTGTAGTTTACTTCACCAACTCTTTCCTTAATCTCAAAGGGGCCCTGCCACTTTGCCAGGAACTTACTGTCCACCGTGGGGACCAGGATCAACACCCTATCTCCGGGTGCAAACGTACGGATCTTGGCGCCCCTATCATAGATTCTTTTTTGGGCTCCTTGAGCCTGCATCATGTGTTCTTTGACTATAGGCATAACAGCCGCAATACGGTCCTGCATTTGTGTGACGTGATCTATCACCGTTTTAAACGGAGTGACCTGACCCTCCCAGGTTTCTTTTGCAACGTCTAACAGTCCACGAGGACGTCGGGCGTACAATAACTCGAAAGGCGAGAATCCCGTGGAAGACTGGGGTACTTCCCTGATGGCAAAAAGTAAATACGGAAGTAAATAGTCCCAGTTCTTCCCATCCTTGTCTATCACCTTTCTCAGCTTCTGCTTCAGAGTTTTATTGAACCGTTCGACCAACCCGTCTGTTTGAGGATGATACACGGATGTGCGTAACGGTTCGATTTGTAACAATCGGCAGAGCTCCTTAATTACCCTGGACATAAAGGGGGTCCCCTGGTCGGTGAGTATCTGTTTTGGTATACCGACCCGACTAAACACATGCACCAGTTCCTTGGCAATCTTCTTGGTGGCCGTGTTACGCAAAGGGATGGCCTCCGGGTAACGAGTGGCATAATCCAAGATGACCAGGATATGTTGGTGTCCACGTGCAGACTGTGGAAGGGGTCCAACTAAATCCATCCCAATCCTCTCAAACGGGACTTCAATAATAGGTAGGGGTACCAAAAGGCTACAGAACCGGGGCTTAGGTGCAGAGGCTTGGCAGTCAGGACAAGACTCACAATATACACAAATATCGTGATGCATGCCTGGCCAAACAAAACAGTGTAATATCCTTTCGGTGGTTTTCTGGACTCCCAGGTGACCTCCCATCACATGTCCGTGGGCCAGGTCCAGCACCTGCCGCCGGTAGGGTTTTGGCACGACTAATAGTTGCACCGTACCTTCCCCCTTTTTCTCTATCTGATAGAGTAAATCATTCTCCAGAACCAAGTAAGGATATGCCAGCCTAGAGCCAGGTTCTACGGGTACCCCGTTTATCACTTTTACATTTGTCCTAGCCTGAGAAAGGGTAGGATCCTTTATTTGCTCGCTTTGGAAGTCATATTTCTGAACTTCCAAATCCGGCAAATGGGGAGGTGGACGGCTGTCGGCCTCCTCCTCTTCCCCGGTCTCCTCCGTATCACCCGCCATGACTGAAAACGGGAACTGCAGGTCATTTCCCGCAGACTCTTCCCCCGAGTCTTCCGGGGAGACCTCTTCCAGGGGTTCGGGACCCCCACGCGCCCTGGGAGAAGAATCATGTACACGATTACCCAAGGGCATCAACTGATTCTCCCACAATTGCCAGAAGTGGGGAAAATCCCGGCCCAGGATAACATCATGCAATAACGCCGGGACGAGTCCCACTTTATGTTGCACAGACCCATAGGAAGTAGTAATGCATATGACCGTGGTGAGGTACGAACAGGTGTCTCCATGCACACACGTTACAGAAAATTTGTCTGATGGTCCAGTCGGGGCTGACACCAGACTGGCCTTCACCAGAGTCACCACACTTCCCGAGTCTAACAATGCCACCACATTTTTGCCATCAACAGTTAAATCACACAAGTGTTTTTCCGCATCCTTTTGACCGGCATTCACACTCACTACCCGTGCAACCATAGACATGCGGTTTTTAGAGTCTGTGACGTCGCACTGCATGGGTTCATTAGTGACCGGACAGTTCGCAGCAATATGTCCCATCTCTTGGCAGCGGAAACACCTAACGGGCCCCTTGCTTAGACCATAGTTCGTTACTCTCGGCCTCGCAGTGCGGGCAGTCCCATTTTCCTCCCCCACTGTCTTAGGGATTTTTCCATCTCCCCTACTCCCTGGAACAGTCTTACCGGTTCCACGTGGAGATGATGAAGAACGAGGTGGGGTAACGTCGTCTCGGAGTCCTTCCGCCACGGAGTAACGTTCAACCAGATCCACCAGTTGATCTGCCATCGTAGGATTTCCATGGCTTACCCACTTCCTCAGGGCTGGCTGTAGAGCTCTCAGGTACTTGTCCATGACGACTCTCTGGATTATCTCTGGCGCTGTCAGCACCTCGGGTTGTAGCCACTTCTTCGTCACGTGGATCAGGTCGAACATCTGTGACCGCGGTGGTTTATCCGGCTGATAAGTCCATTGATGCACTCTCTGTGCACGGACAGCGGTCGTCACTCCCAGCCGGGCCAAGATCTCAGCTTTCAATTTGTCAAAGTCCTGCGCGGCTTCAGGCTCTAAGTCATAATAAGCCTTTTGGGCCTCACCGGAAAGAAACGGGGCAATCAGGCCGGCCCATCGTGCCTTCGGCCATGTTTCTCGCACCGCCGTCCGTTCAAACGTGGTCAGGTATGCCTCGACGTCATCTTCGGTCGTCATTTTCTGCCAGTACCGACTCACGTGAATCACTCTCGACTCGGCTTCCAGGTTAAGCTCAGGTAAGCTTGCCAAGCGCTGCGCCACCTGCTGGAGAAGCGAACGATCGGTAACTGTCATGTCCACCAACTCCTTCAGCTGGGCCATCATCACCCGATTAGCTTCTTGCTGGACGGCGGTGGACTGTACCAGCGCTTTCACCACGTCCTCCATGCTCATGCTTGCAACGTGATGCCCGCGTTCTCCACCACAATGTGATAAAACACTCCGGGATCGCCTTTGCTGGGGTCAAAGGTCATGTGCGTTCAGCATGAAACTCAGGCGCAGAGCTGGGATTCAGGTATAACTGACACTGGGTCAGGTTTATTAATGGTGAAAGCAATGCATAAAGAAATAAAACATAAAACAAATCCTTGCCTGTCCAGCACTAACTAAACAAAGTACAACCTAACTACCAACTGGCGGGCTTCTCCCGTCCAGCCAAACCACAGTTGCAGTGGGCACTGCTCTCACTCACGTGTGTCTCTCACACAGACAGGCTCTCTGTGTTCCCAGGCTGAGACACTCACACAACCACCTGGCATACTTTTATATCCACCTCCCATTATTCATTAGCAAGCAGGTGCGATACTGACCAGCAAGCTCACGATAGACTTGGTGCGGCTTCCCTTGACCCGGCTTGTGTAACTTGTAATTAACTTTGCCTGCATTCTCCACCAATTGTGGAAGGTCGGTTCACTTAGCTGCTCTCGAGGTAGCCACAGGCACACATGTGGTTAAAGTTTCTCGGTGGTTTATTGCATTATAAACCTAAAACCCAAACTGGTAACAGAAAAACAGCCTTTCTGGCTCAAATTAAAACTAAAAGTTGGTATACAGTCCTGCCCAGAACCTCTGGGACAACATATATGGCAGCTCTCACGGGAGCTTCAGCCAGGAGGCTTCCTCTCCTCCACATGTAAGGGGGTGAAGAGGAAGGAGAGCCCAAAGGAGGCTACCTTCCCTGCTCCGTATCTGGAACCACCTAGCCAGGCAGCAGGGTTGTCGGGGGAAGAATTTCTGCCCTGCACCGACTGGACCATGTGACTGCAAGGGGCAGTGAGGCTAAGGAAGGGGCAGTGGACCGGAAGCTGTGCAGGCAGAGGGCGTGAAAGAAAAGCACGCCAGGCACAGAGCAGAACGCGTCAGAGACAGGGGAGAGCGCACCAGAGAGAAAGCAGGCTGAAGCACCGCACTCCCAGAGAGACAGAACTCCCCGTCAGAGTTCTGGGACTGAAGTATGAGACATAGTGCGCGCTGTATGTGAGTATGTGGACTCGGTAGCCTCCGTGACCAGAGGAGACCTTCCCCCTGATAGTGCAGAGACAGTGACCAGAGCACACAGTTCTGGGGACCGCAGTGACAAGCTGGGACCCGAATGTGGCCAAGAGACTTCCCAGTGTGCACAGCATCGTTACTGCAGAGAGACTGTCAGTGTACCTTACAGAGACTTAGAGCAAGGGAGACTCAGGTTTGCAGTGTCTCCCTGCTTCCTGCTTTAACCCCTGAGTTCCTATCTTCATCCGGAGGAGAGACTACAGAGTCTTCAAGCGCTGTTGTTGTCGGTGCCAACGTGGGAGAATGAGACCCTGCAGTCAAGCCTTCCCCCAGACTGATAAGGCCTCTTTCACACATCAATTTTTTAGAATCAGTTACAATCCGTCAAAGTGTTGAAAAAACGGATCCTGTGCAGATTGTAAAAAACTGATGTACCGGATCCGTTTTCTTGACGGATCCGTTGAAGCAGCAGCTCTAGGAATTTTAAAGGAACAGATTCTGGGGAGAGATAGAGTGAGAGAGAGAGTCCTTTGATATTTATATACAGATAATGAAAAATATATATATATATTTTTTCATATAGACGAGAGCATGAGTGACAAATCTCAATTATATAAGGGAATAAAATTATGATAAATTATTCTCCATAGTGTCAACTGATAGTCTGATATATCATGGAGATGATCAGTTAGGTCACTAATAATTCAAAAACAAAGAAAAATGGGAAAATACCCAGAGATGTCAGTAAGAAGATCAAGGACATAGACAAAAAAATGTAATGATCTAGGCAGCCAAGAAGATGGATACTTGTATAAAGATAGACATTTATTGATTTGTTACTATAAAGCATATAAGAAAAACCTATAGGCGCCAGCAGATGAGACAGAGAAAATGGCCAGGTAACGATGGAATAAAGCGTTCCCACAGGCATAATGGTATTCATCAGAACCAAAGAAGGCCCCAAGGCCGAACGTCAATGCAACAAATAGACAAAGGCCAATTTTTGGAAGCAATGACTGCATTTGTCTGCGGGGTCTCTCTTCCTGCTAATAGTTAGCTGCTGAGCTCGATTAGTTGCAGTACTGCCATTGTGATGTGACATCAGTGCTGCAGACTTTAGCATACCTGGGAAGAGTGACTAAAGCACAGTATGTTTTTGTTCACACAATCTAGCGAATAGATTTTCAAAACCGGAAAGCCACTTTAAGGGCATGTGCACACAAATTATTTTAAGCTCAAACAAAACCACAAAGTTTTTGAAGCAGAGGATGCTGAAAACGATGGCATTTTATTCCTGAACCATTTTCTGTGTAGTTTTACAGTCATTTCCTGGGCATTTTTCTTATCGTTTTGGCCACCTTTGTTTGTTTTTTTTAGTATTTTCCCGTTGTTTTTGTCACATCATTTTTCTTGCAATTTTAAACAGGTTGTCCACTACTTTTTAATTGATGACCTATCCTTTGTATAGGTCATCAAGGCCTGATCGGCCAGGGTCCGACACCCGGCACCCCCGCCAATGAGCTTTTATCGGTGTCGGAACCAACCAGAAGTATTTACTTGAGGAGCTGCTCCATCTTCTGGTAGTGGGCGAGGCTTGGTACTGCACATCCGTCTCCTATTCAAATCAATAGGATCCTAAGGATAGGTCATCAATGAAATAGTAGGGGCCAACTTCTTTTAGCAAAAGCGATGGTAAATCGTTACAATTGAAATCTGGGCGTCTTCCGAGCCTTCCCATTGACTTGCATTGTAAAGTACTGAGCGTCCTACGAGTGGAAAACACAAGAAGAATGGAGCGATCACTTCATTTAACCACTTTGTGTTTTTAGAAACCTGAAGTGGTTAAAAGATGCTCAAAAGTCTTAACATGTCCACAGCAAGTCATTTTTATATATACTGTATATTGTAGGGATTGTACTCTCTCAGGTGCAACGGGTGGCAATCAGGAGGCACGTTCCTTTTAAAGTTCATGGGGATTATTTCATCACAAACCCACAAGAGAACAAAAGAAATAGCCTTTAGCGCAGGCAAAACACAGAACAAGTGTCCAGTCCTTTAGGCTCAGTCCTGGAGACAGAACACACACAGGAGGCTTCCCCCCCCACAGAAAATTTTAAGCCACACCCATTTTACAACTAGTCACACCCATGTCCACACCCAACCGCACCCATTTAGCACTGCTGATCACACTGACTGGTACTGAGGGCACAGTGGCTGGCATTATGGGCACACTGACAGGTACTGAGGAAAAGAAAGAAAGAAAACAGAGAGAGAGAAAAAGAAAACAGAGAGAGAAAGAAAGGAGAGCGAGAGAGAGAAAGGAGAGCGAGAGGAAGAACAGAGAGAGAAGGACAGAGAGAGAAAGAAAGAGGGGAAAGAAAGAAAGAACAGAGAGCGAAAGAAAGAACAGAGAGAGAAAGAAAGAGGGGAAGAAAGAAAGAACAGAGTGAAAGAAAGAACAGAGAGAGAAAGCAAGAAAAGAGAGAGAGAAAGAAAGAGGGGAAAGAAAGAAAAAAAGAACAGAGAGAAAAAGAAAGAACAGAGAGAGAAAGAAATAGGGGACAGAAAAAAGAACAGAGGGAGAGCAAAAGAAAGAAAGGGGAAAGAAAGATGAGAGAGAGAGAAAGAAAGAAGTAAAGAAAGAAAGAGAGACAACAGAGAGAAAGAAAGAAAGAGGGGAAAGAAAGATGGGAAAGAAAGAACAGAGAAAGAAAGAACAGAGAGAGAGAATGAAAAAAAGAAAGATTAGAGAGAGAAAGAACAGAGAGAAAGAACAGAGAGAAAGAAAGAAAGAGAAATAAACAACAGAGAGAGAAAGAAAGAGGGGACATAAAAAAAGAACAGAGAGAGAAAGAAAGAGGGGAAAGTAAGAAAGAGGGGAACGAAAGAAAGAGGGGAACGAAAGATCAGAGAGAGAACAGATAGAAAGACAGAACAGAGAGAGAGAGAAAGAAAGAGGGGAAAGAAAGAACAGAGAGAGAAAGAGGGGACAGAAAAAAACAACAGAGGGAGAGAGAAAGAAAGAGGGGAAGGAAAGAACAGAGAGACAAAGAAAGGGGAAAGAAAGAATAGAGAGAGAAAAAGAAAGAAAGAAAGAACAGAGTGAGAAAGAAAGAAAGAAAGAAAGAAAGAAAGAACAGAGCGATAGAGAGAAAGAAAGAGAAAAAAAGAAAGAACAGAGAGAGAAAGAAAGAGGGGAAAGAAAGAACAGAGACAGAGAAAGAACAGAGAGAAAGAAAGAGGGGAAAGAAAAAGAAAGAAAAAAGAAAGATTAGAGAGAGAAAGAACATAGAGAAAGAAAAATTGAGGGAAAGAAAGAACAGAGAGAGAGAAGGAAAGAAGCAGAGAGAGACAGAACAGAGAAAGAAAGAAGCAGAGAGAGAGAAGGAAAGAACAGAGAAAGAAACAGAGAGAAAAAAGAAATAAAGAAAGATTCTATAAAGATACTATAGCAGCCCGGCTCCCATTGTAGTGCCCACCTGAGTCTCCCGATGCAGGACATATCATGATCCGCTCACATGGCCGGCATCCCCGATTTCAAGGCGATCCCGCTGTCCACGCTGTCAAAGGAGGACACGGTGATGGATCTGAAGCATTCCCTGAAGTGCCTACATGGTTCCGTCACAATCTCCTCATGAAATTACCTAATTTCCGGTCAGCTTCCAGCACATCACTTCTGGTGGAACGTCATGTGCAAGTTTTAAAGTGCTCCTCAGGGCTCCGCCGTGTACTCCTGTGTCCGTGGGAAAAGCCCGCTTTGTATGCCTCGTACACACTTGGCTCCGCTCCGTACATCCCGCACACATATGGCTCCACTCCGTACACACAAGGCTCCGCTCCACACACCCCATATACACACGGCTCCGCTCTGCATACACCATACACACGCGGCTCCGCTCCGTACACCAAGTACACACGCGGCTCCGCTCCGTACACCAAGTACACACGCGGCTCCGCTCCGTACACCAAGTACACACGCGGCTCCGCTCCGTACACCAAGTACACACACGACTCCGCTCTGTACACCTCATACACACATGGCTCCACTCAGTACACCTCGTACACACGGCTTCGCTCCGTACACCTCATACACACGTGGCTCCGTACACCTCGTACACACGCGGCTCCGCTGCGTACACATTGTACATGCGCAGCTCCGCTCTGTATACCTCGTACACGCGCGGCTCCACTCCGTACACCTCGTACACATGTGGCTTTGTACACCTCATACACGCGCGGCTCCACTCCGTACACATGTGGCTTTGTACACCTCGTACACGCGCGGCTCCGCTCCATACACCTCGTACACATGTGGCTCTGCTCCGTACACCTCATACACACACGGCTCCTCTCCGTACACCTCGTACACACGGCTCCGCTCCGTACACCTCTCACACACGGCTCCACTCCAGTCTGGGCCTGGGTAGGGAGGTATTGGCAGTCAGGAGTCCTAAACTCTGCCTGTGCTGGGGAAATGTCAATAAGGGGACACCGCTGTGGTAACACGTGCAGATAGAAGTATTGCCAGTCAATAGGGGGCGCTCTGCTTTACATCTACTGTCCTTTCAAGGCTGAAGGCTCCCCTGCACGTGACTCAGAAATGTCCCTGTGCTCTTTATTCACAGCGGGCTGCGAGTATTTGATTCGCAGTTTAGTTCTGTAGTGGGCGTGTCAGGGGGGGTGGCAGTGTTTGTGAGCTGCAGTGCTGATTGGTTTGAGTGAGGGCAGTGCATTTATGAGCGCGCTCGCATCCAGTTCCTGGGGCAGGCTAGGAAAGTCGCACATTCAAGAGCGCGCAGATTCGCAGAAGGTAGAAGGCGGCGGCGCGCATTTATGAGCACACATTTTTACTGGACGCGGCGCATTTCACAGGTGCAGCGTCTGAGCATTTCACAGGTGCAGCATCTGCGCATTTCACAGGTGCTGGGCGCGCTTTTCACAGGTGCAGCGTCTGCGCTTTTCACAGGTGCAGCGTCTGCGCTTTTCACAGGTGCAGCGTCTGCGCTTTTCACAGGTGCAGCGTCTGCGCATTTCACAGGTGCAGCGTCGGCACATTTCACAGGTGCAGCGTCTGCGCATTTCACAGGTGCTGGGCTCGCTTTTCACCGGTGCAGCGTCTGCATTTCACAGGTGCTGGGCTCGCTTTTCACAGGTGCAGCGTCTGCGCATTTCACAGGTGCTGGGCGCGCTTTTCACAGGTGCAGCGTCTGCGCATTTTACAGGTGCTGGGCGCGCTTTTCACCGGTGCAGCGTCTGCGCATTTCACAGGTGCTGGGCTCGCTTTTCACCGGTGCAGCGTCTGCGCATTTCACAGGTGCTGGGCTCGCTTTTCACCGGTGCAGCGTCTGCGCATTTCACAGGTGCTGGGCTCGCTTTTCACCGGTGCAGCGTCTGCGCATTTCACAGGTGCTGGGCTCGCTTTTCACCGGTGCAGCGTCTGCGCATTTCACAGGTGCTGGGCTCGCTTTTCACCGATGCAGCGTCTGCGCATTTCACAGGTGCTGGGCGTGCTTTTCACAGGTGCAGCGTCTGCGCCTTTTACAGGTGCTGGGCGCGCTTTTCACAGGTGCAGCGTCTGCGCATTTTACAGGTGCTGGGCGCGCTTTTCACAGGTGCGTCTGCGCATTTCACAGGTGCTGGGCTCGCTTTTCACAGGTGCTGCTTCTGCGCAATTCACAGGTGCTGGGCTCGCTTTTCACAGGTGCTGGGCTCGCCTTTCACAGGTGCAGCGTCTGCGCATTTCACAGGTGCTAGGCTCGCTTTTCACAGGTGCAGCGTCTGCGCATTTTACAGGTGCTGGGCACGCTTTTCACAGGTGCAGCGTCTGCACATTTCACAGGTGCTGGGCTCGCTTTTCACGGGTGCAGCGTCTGCGCATTTCACAGGTGCTGGGCGCGCTTTTCACGGGTGCAGCGTCTGCGCATTTCACAGGTGCTGGGCGCGCTTTTCACAGGTGCAGCGTCTGCGCATTTTGCAGGTGCTGGGCGCGCTTTTCACAGGTGCATCTGCGCATTTCACAGGTGCTGGGCGCGCTTTTCACAGGTGCTGCGTCTGCGCATTGCACAAGTGCTGGGCTCGCTTTTCACAGGTGCTGCTTCTGCGCAATTCACAGGTGCTGGGCTCGCTTTTCACAGGTGCAGCGTCTGCGCATTTCACAGGTGCTGGGCTCGCTTTTCACAGGTGCTGGGCGCGCTTTTCACCGGTGCAGCGTCTGCGCATTTCACTGGTGCTGGGCGCGCTTTTCACCGGTGCAGCGTCTGCGCATTTCACTGGTGCTGGGTGCATATTTCACAGGTGCTGGGTGCATATTTTACATGTGCTGGGCGCGTTTGACAGGTGCTGGGCGCGCATTTCATAGGTGCAGCGCCTCCGCACATTTCTGCCTCTCCACCATTTGCCACTCTGCCATATGATCCATATTCTACCTATAGTAAGCTGTTGCCATTATTCCCAGGTGATGCGTGTCCATGCATTCCGGAGCACGCATTTCTGCGTCTCGGTGCACACTTAGGGTGTGTGCACACGTTGCGGATTCTGCTGCCAACTTGGCCCTGTGGATCCGCAACAGTTTCTGCTGTGTTGTACAGTACCATTTAAGTCTTTGGAAAATGAAAAACGCACTGCATACGTTACGTATTTTTCCGCGTCGATTTGCTGTGGTTTAAAATTTGCAGCATGTCACCTTCTTTGTGCGGAATCCACAGCGGTTTCACACCTGCTCCATTACAGGTGTCAAACCGCAGGCTAATCCGCAGGTCATTTGACCTGCATTTTTAGCCAAAACTGCGCGCAAAAATCTGCACCACAATCTGCAACGTGAACCCTAAGGAGCAGAAGGCGCACATTCATGAGCGCGCATTTCTGTGTCTCCGCCATTTGCCACTCTGCCGTATGATCCGTATTCTGCCTCTAGCAAGCTGTTGCCTTTATTCCCAGGTGCTGCGTCTCCTGGAAGTTGTGGGTTGGAAAGAGCTGCTGATTCAATTAGTCACATTGCCTATTTTGGAGACTGCGGACGACCTGAAAAGTCAGGTAATGCCTTGTACAAGCTCTCGTCTCTATGTATCTATGATATTTTTTGGTGAGTGACCAGATGTCTCCTGATTGTACGCGACTTTGAGGACTCGTACCTTCAATTATCACCTGGATTTGGGACAGAACAGCCAGTCGTACGACGCTCTCGCACATATTCCCGAACATAGCAGGTGAGTCTGAGGTCCGCTGGCTCGTGGTGTGGGGCAGAGGTCTGATGGCTCATGGTGTGGGGTGCAGGACTGAGCGTAGTGTGGGGTGCAGGGCTGACAGCTCGTGGTGTGGGGCAGAGATGAGAACGTTGTGCCTGAGCCTTAGACCCCAGTGTATGCTCCATACATGGCCAGATGGAGGATGGAAGCATCTCTTTCGTGTCTGTCTCTGATCTTGAGTCGCTCCGTACACCCGCTCCTCGCATGTAATGTACATGCCTCATCATTAGATACCCTATATACTCGTGTATAAGCCGAGATTTTCAGCCCATTTTTTTTGTGCTGAAAACGCTCCCCCTCGGCTTATACACGAGTCATATACCTGGGGTTCGGAGGGGGAGCGGGGGTGTCACAGATCATACTCACCCCTCGTGGCACTCTCTGCAGCCCCCTCGCTTTTCCACTGTCTGCCTTCAGCGGTCATGTGGTACCGCTCATTAATCTCATGAATATGCGCATATTCATGAGTGATAATGAGCGGCTTCACGTGACCGCTGAAAGCAGGAAGGGAGACAGTGGAGAAGCGAGGCTGCAGAGACGTTCCAGGACGGGTGAATATAGCGATATTCACCTGTCCTCGTTCCCACGCTGCTCACCGCCGTCTGCTGCTTCCTGTGTCAGTGACGTTTAGGCTGGAGGGGGCGTGGTGACGTTCTTAGTGCGCGCCGCGCCCTCTGCTGGCTGAACAGTCACTGACAGAGGATGCACAGATGGTGGTGAGCAGCAAAGGACCGGGGGACAGATGAATATCTCATGTGCTGGGTCCTGAGGAGGAGAGGTGAGTATGGCATTTTTTTTTTTTTTGGCAGCAGCAGCATATCCCCCATAATATATGGGGCAGCATATGGGGGCATATTCTATGGGGCAGCATATGGGGGCATATTCTATGGGGCAGCATGTGCGGGCATAATATATGGGGCAGCATATGGGGGAATATTCTATGGGGCATCTTATGGGGCCATAACCTTTATGGAGCATCTTATGGGGCCATAACCTTTATGGAGCATTATATGGGGCATATTATTCTATAGAGCATCTTATGGGCCCATTATTAACCTTTTGTGCAGCATTATATGGGGTGTATTTTGTATGGAGCATTATATGGGGCTCCTGATTCAATATGGATATTCAAAAACATTGAACCTAATGATGATGTCTCAATTAATTTTACTTTTATTGGTATCTATTTATTTTTGTAATTTACCAGTAGCTGCTGCATTTTCCACCCTAGGCTTATACACGAGACAATAAGTTTTCCCAGTTTTTTGTGGCAAAATTAGGGTGGTCAGCTTATACAGGAGTATATACGGTAAGTTACATCAAGTTTATGGGTTATAGTAATTAAAACGCTAGCAGACTCTGCCCTTCCCACTAAGCCCTGCCCACTTTTTATAACTGTGTGATAACGGTGGGTCCAGCTGGCGTAAAGTAATGTATTCTTGTAGCTGTTTGAAAGCAGTAAATCTAAACATATCATTCTTGCATGAACACAACTGCCACGATATAAACACGAGCAGCTCGTGGTCCTCGTCCTCAAGCATCTCGTGTCCAGATGTCATTGGTACGGTCGACGATGAGCTGAGCTGCTGCAGCAGCGTTGGAGGGGCTGCCATGGTGGGCATGAGCTTTCATCCCTTGAGCTGTTCTCTTTTTAAAGGGGTTGTCCAGGACTGTGATATTGAGTCTCTCCTTAAAATAGGTCATCCGTGTGTGTGATCAATAGGGGGTGCGACACCGGCACCTGCAGCTATTAGGTGTTGGCTGGAACTTGTCAATCCCTGAGCTGCACAGCTCCGCCGACAGACGTGCAGTACCCGACCGTGGACACAGCTCCAGTGACGCCGCTGTGCTGTGGGTGTCGGTGACTGAGCAGCTCCAGCCGACACCAGGGAAGACCTAACAGCCAAGATGGCGGGTGTAACCAGTGCTAAACATGGGTTATTAATGTTAACCCCTTATTGACCACGCCAATTTTGAGCTTAATGACCAAGCCAATTTTTACATTTCTAACCACTGTCCCTTTTGAGGAGCTCTGGAGCTTCAATGGATCCCGCTGATTCTGAGATTGTTTTTTTGTGACATATTGTACTTAATGATAGTGTTAAATTTTGTTTGATATGCCTTGCGGTTATTTCTGAAACAAACCAGTAATTTGCCAATACATTTAGAAATTTTGCAATTATCCAAATTTGATTTTTTGTGCCCATACATCTGTAAAAAATGACCGGAATCATGTTCCCTGGATAGTTTCAAACGCTGGGGGCGCTACCCACTTATTTGTTAGGGCCTTTAAAGTCATGGACAACCGCGCTTTGTAGCATAGGGTGCTATCTGTAACATAGGGTGCGCAGACCATGCGCTAGGATGATTTGGAGTGCGCTGCTCCCTTTTGACGGTGCGCTGAGCGTGCCAAAATCTTCTTCTCTTCTTTTTTATTTTTATATAGCGCTAACATATTCCGCAGCGCTTTACATTTTGCACACATCATTATCACTGTCCCCGATGGGGCTCACAATCTAAATTCCCTATTAGTATGTCTTTAGAATGTGGGAGGAAACCGGAGTGCCCGGAGGAAACCCACGCAAACACGGGGAGAACATACAAACTCCTTGCAGATGTTGTCCTTGGTGGGATTCGAACCCAGGACCCCAGCGCTGCAAGGCTGCAGCGCTAACCACTGAGCCACCGTGCCGCCCACATGTTGCATTTTGGCTCGCTCGGTGCAACGTCAAAAGGGCGCAGCGCACTCCAAATCATCCTAGCGCATGGTCTGCGCACCCTATGCTACAGATAGGGTGTGCAGATCGCATGCAGCGATGTGCGACCCTAGAAGAATTGACCGGAGGGGGCGCGGCCGGGGGCGGAGCTGCAGAGGCCCTGCGCTGCGCCCGGAAACACTAGTCTGAAGCTAGCCTAAAACATTTTTCCTTCACATTTAGCAAGCCTCGACATAATGCTCCTGAACACTGGCTAGGACACTGTTAAATCCCTTCTCTGGCTTCCTCCATCAGCAGTAGGGTTCCTCTCAGACTGCAAATGATGAGCTCTCCTAGTTTTGCTAAGTTCTGTGTCTCTGAGTGGAGACTCTGAGTGGTAACATGGCAGAATCCGCAACGTGTGCACACACCCTAAATGTGCATCGAGAGGCAGAAATGCGTGCTCCGGAATGCGTGGACACGCAGCACCTGGGAATAATGGCAACAGCTTACTATAGGTAGATTATGGATCATATGGCAGAGTGGCAAAACGGTGGAGGGGCAGAAACGTGCGGAGACGCTGCACCTGTGAAAAGCGCGCCCAGCACCTGTGAAATGCGCAGACGCTGCACCTGTGAAAAGCGCACCCAGCACCTGTGAAATGCGCACACGCTGCACCGGTGAAAAGCGCGCCCAGCACCTGCAAAATGCGCAGACGCTGCACCTGTGAAAAGCGCGCCCAGCACCTGTGAAATGCAGACGCAGCACCTGTGAAAAGTGCGCCCAGCACCTGTGAAATGCGCAGACGCTGCACCTGTGAAAAGCGCGCCCAGCACCTGTGAAATGTGCAGACGCTGCACCTGTGAAATTCGCAGACGCTGCACCGGTGAAAAGCGCGCCCAGCACCTGTGAAATGCGCAGACGCTGCACCTGTGAAAAGCGCGCCCAGCACCTGTGAAATGCACAGACGCTGCACCGGTGAAAAGCGCGCCCAGCACCTGTGAAATTCGCAGACGCTGCACCTGTGAAAAGCGCGCTCAGGACCTGTGAAATGCGCAGACGCTGCACCGCTGAAAAGCGCGCCCAGCACCTGTGAATTGCGCAGATGCTGCACCGCTGAAAAGCGAGCCCAGTACCTGTGAAATGTGCAGACGCTGCACCTGTCAAACGCGCCCAGAACATGTGAAATGCGCAGACGCTGCACCTGTGAAAAGCGAGCCCAGCACCTGTGAAATGTGCAGACGCTGCACCTGTCAAGTGCGCACAGCACCTGAGAAATGCGCAGACGCTGCACCGCTGAAAAGCCGCCCAGCACCTGTGAAATGCGCAGACACTGCACAGCTGAAAAGCGTGCCCAGCACCTGTGATAAGCGAGCCCAGAACCTGTGAAATGCGCAGACGCTGCACCGCTGAAAAGCGCCCCCAGCACCTGTGAAATGCGCAGACGCTGCACCGCTGAAAAGCGAGCCCAGCACCTGTGAAATGCGCAGACGCTGCACCTGTGAAAAGCGCTCCCATCACCTGTGAAATGCGCAGTCGCTGCATCGGTGAAAAGCGCGCCCAGCACCTGTGAAATGTGCAGACGCTGCACCTGTCAAACGCGCCCAGAACCTGTGAAATGCGCAGATGCTGCACCGGTGAAAAGCGCGCCCAGCACCTGTGAAATGCAGACGCTGCACCTGTGAAAAGCGCGCCCAGCACCTGTGAAATGCGCAGATGCTGCACCCGTGAAAGGCGAGTCCAGCACCTGTGAAATGCGCAGAAGCTGCACCGGTGAAAAGTGAGCCCAGCACCTGTGAAATGCAGACGCTGCACCTGTGAAAAGCGCGCCCAGCACCTGTGAAATGCGCAGATGCTGCACCCGTGAAAGGCGAGTCCAGCACCTGTGAAATGCGCAGAAGCTGCACCTGTGAAAAGCGCGCCCAGCACCTGTGAAATGCGCAGATGCTGCACCTGGGAGAAGCGCACCCAGCACCTGTGAAATGCGCAGACGCTGCACCTGTGAAATGCGCAGACGCTGCACCTGTGAAAAGCGCGCCCAGCACCTGTGAAATGCGCAGACGCTGCACCGGTGAAAAGCACGCCCAGCACCTGCAAAATGCGCAGATGGTGCACCTGTGAAAAGCGCGCCCAGCACCTGTGAAATATGCGCCCAGCACCAGTGAAATGCGCAGACGCTGCACCTGTGAAAAGCGAGCCCAACACCTGTAAAATGCGCAGACGCTGCATCGGTGAAAAGTGCACCCAGCACCTGTGAAAAGCGCAGACGCTGCACCTGTGAAATGTACAGACGCTGCACCTGTGAAAAACGCGCCCAGCACCTGTGAAATGCGCAGACGCTGCACCGCTGAAAAGCGCGCCCAGCACCTGTGAAATTCGCAGACGCTGCACCTGTGAAAAGCGCAGATGCTGCACCTGTGAAATGCGCAGACGCTGCACCAGTGAAAAGCGCGCCCAGCACCTGTGAAACGCGCCCAGAACCTGTGAAATGCGCAGATGCTGCACCGGTGAAAAGCGCGCCCAGCACCTGTGAAATGCGCAGACGCTGCACCTGTGAAAGGCGAGTCCAGCACCTGCAAAGTGCGCAGAAGCTGCACCGGTGAAAAGCGAGCCCAGCACCTGTGAAATGCAGACGCTGCAACGGTGAAAAGCACGCCCAGCACCTGTGAAATGCAGACGTTGCACCGGTGAAAAGCACGCCCAGCACCTGTGAAATGAGCAGATGCTGCACCCGTGAAAGGCGAGTCCAACACTTGTGAAATGCGCAGACGCTGCACCAGTGGAAAGCGCGCCCAGCACCTGTGAAAAGCGCAGACGCTGCACCTGTGAAATGCGCCGCGTCTGGTAAAAATGCGCGCTCATGAATGCGCGCCACCGCCTTCTACCTTCTGCGCGCTCTTGAATTTGCGACTTTCCCAGCCTGCCCCAGGATCTGGATGTGAGCGCGCTCATAAATGCACCGCCCTCACTGCCGTGGTAAACCAATCAGCACTGCAGCTCACAAACACTGCCACCCCCCCGACACGCCCACTACAGAACTAAACTGCGAAACAAATACTCGCCTCCGGGCTGCCGCACGCTGCTCCCTCACTGTGGTGAGCGCTCTCCCGATCTGTGTCATGCCTGCCCTCCACATACCACGCACCGGGATGGCTACAGGACCTGTGATGTCATCACGGGAGCAGTGACAGTGGGCGAGGCCAGGCTGTGGGTCACGTGTGAGCTGTCACCGCATGTGCTGGTGTGTGCGCAGGGTAGCGACTAGAACGGAGTTGACTTTTAGAGGGAACTAGCTGAAGAGCCCGGCGCTGCCCGGTAACTTGGCCACTCTTCATCCCATCTCTAACACACCTCTTCAACCTTTCACTTACAAATGGTGTCTTTCCCTCTTCCTTCAAACATGCCTCAATCACACCCATCCTCAAAAAGCCCTCCCTTGATCCATCCTGTGTGTCTATCGCCCAATATCTCTTCTCCCTTACGCCTCAAAACTACTGGAACAGCATGTATATCTTGAACTGTCCTCCCACCTCTCCTCTTGTTCCCTCTTTGACCGGTTACAATCTGGCTTCCGACCGCATCACTCAACTGAAACTGCCCTAAAGTCACTAACCGCCAAGAGCAAACACTACTCTGACCTCCTCCTGGACCTGTTCTCTACCTTCGACACCGTAGACCATTCCCTCCTGCTATAGACTCATCTCTTGGCATCACAGACTTGGCCCTATCATGGATCTCATCATAACTAACAGACCGAACATTTAGGGTCTCCCTCTCACACACCACCTCCTCACTTCACGCCCTGTCTGTTGGTGTTCCTCAAGGCTCTGTCCTAGGACCCCTACTATTCTCCATCTACACCTTTGGCTTGGGACAGCTCTTAGAATCTCACGGTTTGCAGTATCACATCTATGCTGATGACACGCAGATCTACCTATCTGGACCCAACCTCGCCTCCTTACTGACTGAAATCCCACAATGTCTCTCTGCTATCTCAGCCTTCTTCTCTGCTCACTTTGTCAAACTGAACATGGACAAAAAAAGAATTCATCATCTTTCCCCCATCTCACTCTACCCCTCCACCAGACCTATCTGTCAATGGCTGCTCTTTCCCCAGTCCCGCACGCTCGGTGCCTTGGGGTGATCCTCGACTCTGTGCTCTTTCAAACCACATATCCAAGCCCTCGCCTCCTCCTGCAGTCTCAATCTCAAAAATAGTTTCCCGGATCCGCTCATTCCTCAACCACGAAAACACTAGTGTAATCTCCTACTCTCTGGGCTCCGCTCTAGTCCATCCTACGCTCTGCTGCCCAACTAATCCACCTGTCTCCCCGCTATTCCCCCCTATGCCAGGCCCTTTACTGGCTTCCTATTGCCCAGAGGCTCCAATTCAAAACCTTAACCATGACGTACAAAGCCATCCACAACCTGTCTCCTTCATACATCTGTGACATGGTCTATAGGTACCTACCCGCACGCAACCTTCGATCATCTCAAGAACTCCTTCTCTACTCCCCCTTATCTCTTCTTCCCACAACCGCATACAAGACTTCTCCCGTGCTTCCCCCATACTCTGGAACTTTCTGCCACAACACATCAGACTCTCACCATCAATGGAAACCTTCAAGAAGAACCTGAAGACCCACCTGTTCCAACAAGCCTACAGCCTGCAATGATCCTCGGTCTACTGAACCACCGCACGACCTGCTCTACCCTCTCCTACTGTATCACAATAGTAAGGATGGAGAGGGCTCCACCAACAGTAGACACGGGGATACACCAATAGTCAGTATAAGAAACTGAAAAATAAAAAAGAGGAAAGCTACTGACCAAAAACTGGGATCACCACAATAAATCACAAAATATATCAAATTTTTATTAGAGTGTCACACAGACCAAGACATAATTAAAAACATTAAAAAGTCACTAAATGACAATACACCCATAAGGTTAATAATATAACCCAAAAAGGCTCCCCTATAGCTTAAAGTATAAGGCTGAGTTCACACGTGGCGTTTTTTTTCACGTTTACACGGCGGTTTTAACCGCACGATTTTGCCGCGAAAAATAAGCATCCCATGCATTCCTATGGGATTCCGCAATGCTGTGCCAATGCTGCGGTTTTTACCGCGGCGGAATCGCTTTGCAGTAAAACCGCAGCATGCTCATTAATTTTGCGGAATCGCGGCGATCCCGCACCCATAGGAATGCATTGTTCCGCTTACTTCCCGCATGTGGCTGTGCACACCATGTGGAAAGTAAGCAGAACATTTGTGGATGGTACCCACGGTCCGGAGGAGACTGTCCTCTGGGCACCATATCCCTGTAAAAAATAGAATTTAAAATAAAAAATATTGTTATTCTTACCTTCCGGCGTCCCACGCAGCCTTCCCGCTTCTGTCCACGCTCTCGTTCCCCGTAAGCCTTTGCGAAAATGCCCGCGATGACGTCCGTTCTCGCAGGATCGTGAAGTCTCGCGGTCATCGCGAATTACCGCGAGACATCGTGATCCCGCGAGAACGGACGTCATCGCAGGCATTTTCACAAAGGATTACTGGGAACGGCTGCGCGGGACATCGGAAGGTAAGAATAACACCATTTTATCTTTTACTACTGATGCTGCATAGGCGGCCTCAGTAGTAAAAAGTTGGTCACACTTGTCACAACACTATGTTTGACGAGTGTGACCAACCTGTCAATCAGTTGTCCAAGCGATGCTAAAGATCGCATGGAAAACGCTAGCATTTTGCAAGCTAAATACGCTTGCAAAATGCTAGTTTTTCCGCGGGAAAATCGCAGGAATTTAAAATGCGATTTTCCCGCGGAATGGAATTCCGGAATTCTCGCGGTAAATTCCACGAGAGTTCCGGTACGTATGAACGTAGCCTAATAAAGACAAATAATTGGTCAATAGAATCAATAGTCACATCATATTATTCCACAAAACATATAATACAAGTGAATAGAGTCCAAATGGACACAATAAGAAACCAATGATGGACTATTAAATAGTATGAAGTATATCATTAATCCAGCCGCCCTATAATGTAGGAAAAGGACAAACTAGAGGCAGGAAAAACTTCCAATGGACTGAGCCCTGTAGAAATATACTCGGAAGCCAGAAGACCATCCTACAAGATAGCGCATAACATGTGCGTTCAAATACATAGCAGCCGTACCATACCAAAGTTAGGGGGAGCCTGTGGAAGTGCCCGACACGTGTCGCTACCACACAGGTAGCTTCGTTTGATATTTTGTGATTTATTTTAGTGAACCCAGTTTTTAGTCAGTAGCTTTCCTTTTTTTATTACTCTCCTACTGTATCCTCACCCATCCCTGTAGACACTGAGCCCTCACGGGCAGGGTCCCCTCTCCTTATGTTCTTGTGTGTCCCTTGTCTTACACGTTTATTATACTTAAAATAGTAATTACACCGCGGTATACGGGGAAAGACAAGGGTTAATATTAGACTACTCACTTGATAATGTATAGGAAAAACAAGATGTCCTGGAGGCTGGTTGCCTGGTCTTGGAAATATGGATAGCTGGCACAAAAAGTGGGATGAATAAGTGAATGAATGAATAAATAAAGCCTATTTGTTTTGTTTTAGAAAATAAGCTACTCACTTGTTAGTGTATAGAAAAAACGTAATGTCTTTAACCCCTTCCTGACATCCGACGTACTATCCCGTCCACGGTACCCGGGCCCGTATGACCGTGGACGGGATAGTACGTCTACCGCGATCAGCGGCGCCCACGTGGTGAGCGCCGCTGATCGCGGCCGGGTGTCAGCTGATTATCACAGCTGACATCCGGCACTATTTGTCAGGGGCGGTCACGGACCGCCCCCGACACGTTAACCCCTTGCACACCGCGATCAAACATGATCGCGGTGTACCGGGAGTTAAAGGGAAGCATCGGCAGGGAGGGGGCTCCCTCCGTGCTTCCCTGAGCCCCCCACGGCAGCGCAATGTGCAGCGCTGCTGCGGGGGGCTCCTATCCTCCAGGCCCCCGAATCCAAGATGGCGACGGGGGCCTTCGGGGACCTGAGGAAGCTGGCTTCCTCAGTGCCTGCAAAGCGCAGGCAAGAGGAAGTCTGCTTCAATGCCTGTGACAGATTGCTGATCTGTCACAGTGATCTGTGATGTGACAAATCAGCGATCTGTCACAGGACAGTGATGTCCCACCTGGGACTATGTAATAAAGTAAAAAAAAAATTTAAAAAAAATGTAAAAATAAATTTTAAAAAATCGCCAAATAAATTAGTAAAAAAAAAAAAAAATATTCCCCAATAAATTCATTTTTTGAAAATAATAAAAAAAAACAATAAAAGTACACATATTAGGTATCGCCGCGTCCGTAATGACCCGCCCTATAAAACTGTCCCATTAGTTAACCCGTTTAGCGAACCCCTTAAAAAATAAAAATAAAAAACGAAGCAA
This sequence comes from Dendrobates tinctorius, assembly GCF_039654945.1. Taxonomy (NCBI): domain Eukaryota; kingdom Metazoa; phylum Chordata; class Amphibia; order Anura; family Dendrobatidae; genus Dendrobates; species Dendrobates tinctorius. Next base: position 35,434,229 of record NW_027361712.1, on the reverse strand, counting down.
AAAATAATGATTTATTATCATACCGCCAAACAAAAAGTGTAATAACGCGCGATCAAAAAGATGCATATAAATATCCATGGTACCGCTGAAAACGTCATCTTGTCCCGCAAAAAACGAGCCGCCACACAGCATCATCAGCGAAAAAATAAAAAAGTTATAGCTCACAGAATAAAGCGATGCAAAAATAATTATTTTTTATATAAAATAGTTTTCATTGCATAAAACCGACAAAAACATAAAAAAAGACCTAAATGAGGTATCGCTGTAACCTTACTGACCCGAAGAATAAAACCGCTTTATCAATTTTACCGCACGCGGAACGGTGTAAACGCACCCCCCCAAAAGAAATTCATGAAACGCTGGTTTTTGTTCATTCTGCGTCCCAAAAATAGGAATAAAAAGCGATCAAAAAATGTCACGTGCCCGAAAATGGTACCAATAAAAACGTCAACTCGTCCCGCAAAAAATAAGACCTCACATGACTCAGTGGGTCAAAATACGGAAAAATTATAGCTCTCAAAATGTGGTGATGCAAAAAGTCTTAGTTACTCACCGGTTAACGGTATTTTTCGGAGTCCATGACAGCACCACCTGAGAGAGGGGATCCGCCCTTTAGGAACAGGAAACCTACAGATACAAAAGGGTGGCACCTCTCCCACGCATCAGTTGGATTACAGAGCACAAGAGGACTTCCAAGGTTAATGCATGATTTATGTACAGTATTCTTTACAATTATAACTTTTATCACCAGTGGGTATATACAAGAAAAAGACGTGCACACCCCAATTAAACTAAAGGGAGGGAATATACGGGTGCTGTCATGGACTCCGAAAAATACCGTTAACCGGTGAGTAACTAAGACTTTATTCGGTCGTCCATGACAGCACCACCTGAGAGATTTACAGAGAGTAATATCAGTTTTAGGGAGGGACTACAGCCTGCAGCACCCTTATACCAAAAGAGAGGTCTGTGGAAGCACCTAGGTCTAGCCTATAATGACTATAAAAGGTGCTCGGAGAGGACCAAGTAGCCGCCTTACATATCTGGTCGATGGAGACTTCTGATCTTTCAGCCCAGGAGGTTGCCATTGCCCTGGTGGAATGCGCCCTCAGCTTTCCGGGTGGCGACCTGCCCTTTGATGTGTATGCTATTGCAATCGCCTCTTTAATCCATCTGGCTAGTGTATTTTTTGATGCTCTACAACCTTTTCTGGGGCCTTGATGGGAGATAAACAGGGCATTATCTTTCTTCCAGGGATCAGTGACTGACAGATATTCTATGAGGCCTCTCCTGACATCCAGGGTGTGTAGTTTCCTTTCCTTCTCATTAGATGGATTAGGGAGGAAGGATGGCAGAACTATCTCCTGTGTCCTATGGAAACTAGAAACTACCTTTGGCAAGTACGCTGGATCAGGTCTGAGTATTACCCTATCCCCTTTAAATTGTAAATAAGGAGGACACCTAGATAAGGCCTGAATATCGCTTATTCTGCGAGCTGATGTCAGAGCTACCAGGAAGGCTACCTTGAGGGACAGGATTTTTAGGGAAGCCGACGAGATAGGTTCGAATGGAGTCTCTGTCATAGCAGTGAGGACTAGGTTCAAGTCCCACGGCATAAACCTATCCTTCATTATTGGCCTGGATCTACCTGCTGCCTTAATGAATCTGCTTATCCAATAATTACCAGCAATGTTGCAGCTAAACAGAGCCCCCAAGGCTGACACTTGTACTTTAAGGGTACTGGTAGAGAGTCCCATGTCTAGACCTTTTTGTAGGAACTCTAATATCTGCATTATAGGTGCTGAATCCCCAGCGATTACTTCTGAGTTTTGAAGGAATTTTTTCCAAATCCTGACATAAATTTTTGTGGTAATGATTTTCCTACTTTTAAGAAGGGTGTTAATTAGGTCTGTGGAGAAACCCTTTTCTTCTAATAATGACCGTTCAAACTCCACGCCGTCAGATGAAGGCCAGCCACCTGAGGATGGAAGACTGGGCCCTGGGACAGGAGATCCGGGATGTCCGGCAGAACCCAAGGATCGGACACCGACATGGTCCTGAGGCATGAGAACCATGCTCTCCTGGGCCAAAACGGAGCGATAACTATCACCCTTGCTCTGTCTTTCCTGATTTTCCTCATCACTAGGGGTAGAAGAGATAGGGGAGGGAAGGCGTAGGCTAGTTTGAAGTCCCAGTTTATCAGGAAGGCATCTACCGCCAGAGGATTTTCTCTGGGATTCAGGGAGCAGAATTGTTCCAATTGAGTATTGTCTCTGGTGGCGAATAGGTCTACCTCTGGATATCCCCACTTTTGAACAATCAGTTTGAATATGGAGGTGTTTAAGGACCATTCCCCTTGCTTTAGCCGATTGCGGCTTAAAAAGTCTGCCGTGATGTTGTCTTTTCCTTTTATATGCAATGCTGTTAAAGATAGGAAGTATTGTTCTGCTAGATGGAACAACCGTTCTGCTACCAACATCAGGGGTCTGGAACGAGTCCCGCCTTGGTGATTGATGTATGCCACGGTGACCTGATTGTCGGAGAACACTCGTACATGATGGCCCTGTAGATACACAAGGAGCTTTTTAGCCGCCTGTTCTACTGCCGATAATTCTTTTAGGTTAGATGACATTCCTAACTGATGATGTTGCCATCGGTCCTGGACTAAAATTTCACCCATATGAGCTCCCCAACCGTAAGGACTAGCATCCGTGGTGACTATGCGGGTTACGTTATACTCCCAGGGCACCCCTTTTAATAAGTTGTCCTTGTGTAACCACCACTCTAGGGACTCCCTTGTGTTACGGGATAAGGTTAGCTGACCCTCCAAGTAACCTCCAAGGACTTTTTGATGTAATAAGACCTCGCTCTGTAGTTTCCTTGCATGAAACTGGGCCCACTGGACTGCCGGGATACAAGCCGAGAGAGAGCCTAAAAGGGACATGGCTTTTCTGAGGGACATGGTGGGGTTATTGGAGGCGTTCAGGATCTGATAATGGAGGCGAACGAGCTTGTCCGGAGGCAGACGGCATTCCTGTTTTTCAGAATCCAGGGTTAGGCCCAAAAATTGTTGGACTTTCATTGGCTGCAACCGGGACTTTTTGACGTTCAGCAACCATCCTAACCGTTCTAGGGCAGACATTGCCTTTTGCAGCTGTTGTAAACAATGGTTTGCCGTTTTACCTACAATGAGAAAATCGTCCAGGTAGGGGATCACCAGAATGTTTGATTCACGTAGATGGGCCATGACCTCCGCTATCACCTTAGTAAACACTCGGGGAGCGACTGCCACTCCAAAAGGGAGGGCCGCATATTGGAAATGTCGAATTGACCCATCCAAATGAACCGCCACTCTGAGGAACCGCTGATGGCCTGCATGGATGGGTATATGGTAGTATGCGTCTTTTAAATCTAACACCACCATGAAGCAATTTTTGAACAGCAATTTTATTGCAGATCTAATCGTTTCCATCTTAAAGGGACGTATGACCAAAAATGTGTTGAGGGCTTTAAGGTTAATTATTGTCCTAAAGGAGCTGTCCGGTTTGCGGACCAGGAACAGAGGGGAGTAGAATCCCTTCCCACATTCTTCCTCCGGAACCTCTATCAGGACTTTCTTAGCGCACAGGATATGAACCTCGGCTTCCAGGGCAGCTTGTTCTGCCGCAGATGACCTGAGAGGGGTGATTTTAAATTGATCAAGGGGAACCCTAGAAAACTCTAGTCGTAGTCCCACGGCTATTATCCCCAATATCCAGCTGCTATTGGAGATCAGAGACCAGGATGGGTAGAAGGCAGCTAGTCTCCCTCCTACCGGGGCAACTAGTCATTGGGGCGGCTTTTTCGTATCCCGAGCTGGACCTTCCTGGCGCCCTCCCCCAAACATGAATCCTGTACCTTTCCTTTTTTTATCATCCCATCTGCCCTGATCTCTGGACGGCCTTCTCCGGAAAACCCCTTTCCTGGCGAAGGGACGTCTGTACGAGGGGTTCGGGAGACTGGGAAATTTCTTTTTGTCATCTCCAGCTTTCTCCAACAATTCGTCCAAGACGGGACCGAATAGGTACTCCCCTTCGCAGGGAATGGAACAGAGACGGGACCGGGTTTGAATATCTCCTGGCCAGCATTTTAACCAGGGCGCTCTTCGCGCTGCATTAGACAGACCTGCGGCTTTTGCCGCCATTCTTGCAGAGTCTGCAGAAGCATCGGCTAAAAACGCTGCGGCATTCTGAATGATGGGTAAATTTTTCCGAATAGATGATCTTGATGCTCCATCTCTTAGTTCGGAATCTAGCTGATCTAGCCAGACCATCATGGATCTGGCTGTACAGGTGGCAGCTACCGCTGGTCTTAATGCGCCTGCTGACATCTCCCATGTCCCTTTAAGGAAAGAATCCGCTTTCTTATCTAACGGATCTTTCAGGGAGGCCATATCGTCAAATGGTATGGCAGATTTTTTAGATGCTTTGGCTACTGCAGCATCTAGTTTCGGGGCTTTATCCCATCTATTTACCACCGGGTCCTCGAAGGGGTATCTCCGCTTAAAGGCTGGTGGCATGGAGCCCCTTTTTTCCGGTCTCTTCCACTCTCTATCAATTAGGCTCTGAACCTTTTCGTTTAATGGAAAGGCTTTACGTTTTTTGGGGTCTAACCCCCCGAACATAATGTCCTGTGCTGAGAGTTCCTGTTTTTTGTCCGCTACCCCCATGGTGGACCGTATAGCTTTCACTAATTTGTCCATCTGGTCTAAGGGGAAGCAGAACCGGCTAGAGTCTTCATCCGAGGAAGACGACGAGGAGGCCGAGGAGTCCGAGGAATTGTCCCCCTTCCCAGGGGCGACTGAGGCCTCCGAGCCTGAACCACTAGCCTCTCTTCTCCTAGAAGGTTCTCTTTGAGGTAAAGCTTTCATTTCTGCCCTGATCATGTCTCTCAGGTTTGAAGTGAAGTCAGGTGTCTCTTCCGCTACCTGCATAAACGGGGGAGAGTATAAGGGCCTGACAATCTACCCCTGGACTCCCTGTCCTTAATAACTCCTACCGTCTGCCGTATGCATGGCTTGCATAATTTTTTAGGGTGGCCATCTGGAAGGGGGGAACTACAGAGGGCACATTCCCTGTGTTTCTGTTTTCCCGTAACCTTCTTCCCCTGAAAAAAAGCATAAAGGAACACTGCATCAGGGTACATTCACGGAGATCTCTTACCCATGCAGATGAGGCAGGTACCGGATCACGGAGGGAGGCAGGGGGGTCCTTTCTGGAGGAACTTTCGCGGCACTGGTCGCTGGTTCGTTTCTGTCTCTTCTGCTGGCCACTCGCCTGTTTCTGCGGGTGTTCCTGCGTCTCGTCCTGCTGGACTAAGGGGGCTTCCGACGTCTCCATTGCTGGGGCCTTCAGAAGCACCCCAGCGGCGTCCCCATCTGCCTTATATGGCCTCCTGTCCGGGTTAGCAGGCATACTGTCCTAGCACCACCCCCCGGCTTTGCGTTCCCTCCCCCATGCTCCGGCCCCCCTCGCCTTCGTCGGGTCGCCGCGCGACCCCCGGACCGGCATGCACCCGCGGCGCGCGCCGGAGGCCGCCGGCACCCGACTTCCGGTATCGGCGCCATCGCTCCGCCCCTTCCGCCGCGTCACTTCCGCCGCTCACAGAGCCCTGCGGGAGCGCGCGCGAAGGAGCCGCGCAGGCCCGCCCGGAGTGCCAGCGCCCGCCGCCATGAGCCCGGCCAGGAGACAGCACTGACCCGGAGGACCGGGCCTGGGGAAGCGCACCGGGGCATACCTACCAGGTGCTGGCTCTGGAGACGGCATCCTCCGGACCCTTGCTCCACCTGCTTCGTCCACTGCCGTGGTGACCTACCCGGCCCCACCGTGGCGCTTCCAGGGACCCCGCACTGACCGAGGTAGGAGACCCCCTCGCTACCTGGGTCGGTCAGCCGGCCTGGGTATTCCATGATGATTCTGACGGACGATCTGTAGAGAGTCCTGTCCTCTAGGAACAGGAAACCAACTGATGCGTGGGAGAGGTGCCACCCTTTTGTATCTGTAGGTTTCCTGTTCCTAAAGGGCGGATCCCCTCTCTCAGGTGGTGCTGTCATGGACGACCGAATAAACTATTTTACAATAAAAAGCGTCTTTTAGCGTGTGACAGCCGCCAAACATAAAAACCGCCATAAATAGTAAGTCAAACCCCCCGTTAGCACCCCCTTAGTTAGGGAAAAATAATAAAACTAAAAAAAAAGTATTTATCTCCATTTTCCCGTTAGGGTAAGGCTGTGTGCACACGCTGCGGATTAGGTGCGGATTCATCTGCGCGGATTTTGTAAAATCCGCAGGTGAAACCGCAGGTCAAAAGACCTGCGGTTTTACCTGCTGATTGCTCTGCGGTTTTTCATCTCCTCATTAGAGGAGATGGCAAACCGCAGGAGAATCCGCAGAAAGAATTGACATGTCAATTCTTTCTGCGGATTGAAAACCGCAGATAATCCGCGCGGAAAATTCCGCACCGTCTGCACTGCGGTTTTTGATTCCCATAGGGAATCATGGTACTGGGGTCCGCAGCAGCCAAAACCGCTGCGGAACCGCAGTAAAATCCGCAGCGTGTGCACACAGCCTTAGGGTTAGGGCTAGAGTTAGGGCTAGGGTTAGGGCTCAGATTAGGGTTAGGGGTGTGTTGGGGTTAGGGTTGGAGTTATAATTGGGGGTTTCCACTGTTTGGGCACATCAGGGGCTCTCCAAATGCAACATGGCATCTGATCTCAATTCCAGCCAATTCTGAGTTGAAAAAGTCATATGGTGCTCCTTCCCTTCCAAGCTCTGCCATGCGCCCAAACAGTGTTTTACCCCCATATGTAGGGTATCAGCCTACTCAGGACAAATTGCAAAACAATTTTTGGGGTCCAATTTCTCCTGTTACCCTTAGGAAAATAAAAAATTGGGGGCAAAAATATCGTTTTTGTGGAAAAAAATGATTTTTTTATTTTCACGTCCGAGTGTTATAAACTTCTGTGAAGCACTTTGGGGTTCAAAGTGCTCACCACACAACTAGATAAGTTCCGTGGGGGGTCTAGTGTCCAAAATGGGGTCAGTTGTGGGGAGTTTCAATAGTTTAGGTACATCAGGGGCTCTCCAAACGCACATGACACCCGCAGACCATTCCATCAAAGTCTGCATTCCAAAACGTCACTGCTTCCCTTCCGAGCCTCGACGTGTGTCCATACAGTAGTTTTCTCCCACATATGGGGTGTCAGCGTACTCAGGCCAAATTGGACAACAACTTTTGGGGTCCAATTTCTCCTGTTACCCTTGGGAAAATGAAAAAATTGGGGACTAATTGATCATGTTTCTGGAAAAAATACCATTTTTTTATTTTCATGCCCTGGCATTATAAACTTCTGTGAAGCCCTTGGGGGTTCAAAGTGCTCACCTCACATCTAGATAAGTTCCTTAGTGGGTCTAGTTTACAAAATGGTGTCATTTGTGGGGGGTTTCCACTGTTTAGGTACATTAGGGGCTCTCCAAAGGCAACATGACACCCGCAGACCATTCCATCAAAGTCTGCATTCCAAAACGTCACTACTTCCCTTCCGAGCCCCAACGTGTGCCCATACAGTAGTTTTCTCCCACATATGGGGTATCAGCATACTCAGGACAAATTGGACAACAACTTTTGGGGTCCAATTTCTCCTGGTACCCTTTGGAAAATAAAAAAATGGTGACTAAAAGATCATGTTTGTGGAAAAAATACGAATTATTTATTTTCACGCCCGGGCATTATAAACTTCTGTGAAGCACTGGGGGGGGTCAAAGTGCTCACCACACATCTAGATAAGTTCCTTAGGGGGGTCTAGTTTCCAAAATGGTGTCATTTGTGGGGGATTTCCACTGTTTTGGTACATCAGGGGTTTTCCAAACGCGACATGGTGTCCGATCTCAATTCCAGCCAAAAAACGTCAAATGGCGCTGCTTCCCTTCCGAGCTCTGCCATGCGCCCAAATAGTGGTTTACCCCCACATGTGGGGTATCAGCGTACTCAGGACAAATTGCACAATAACTTTTAGGGTCCTGTTACCCTTGGGAAAATAAAAATTGGGGTGAAAACATTTTTGTGGAAAAAAATATGATTTTTTAATTGTACCGCTGTACGTTATAAACTTCTGTAAAGCCCTTGTGGGTTCAAAGTTCTCACCACATATCTAGATAAGTTCCTTGGGGGGGTCTAGTTTCCAAAATGGGGTCACTTGTAGGGGGTTTCCACTGTTTAGGTACATCAGGGACTCTCCAAACGTGACATGGCGTCCGATCTGAATTCCAGCCAATTTTGCATTGAAAAAGTCAAACGGCGCTCCTTCCATTCTGAGCTCTGCCATGCGCCGAAACAGTCGTTCCCCCCCACAAATCAGGTATCAGCGTACTCAGGACAAATTGCACAATAACTTTTGCAGTCCAATTTCTCCTGTTACCCTTGGTAAAATAAAAAAAATTGAACCTGAAGTATTTTTTTTGTGAAAAAAAGTTAGATGTTCATTTCTTTTTAAATATTCAAAAAAATTCCTGTGACGCACCTAATGGGTTAATAAACTTCTTGAATGTGGTTTTGAGCACCTTAAGGGGTTCAGTTTTTAGAATGGTGTCACTTTTGGGTATTTTCTATCATATAGACCCCCTCAAAGTGGCTTCAAATGTGATGTGGTCCTAAAAATAAAATGGTGTTGTAAAAATGAGAAATCGCTGGTCAACTTTTAACCCTTATAACTTCCTAACAAAAAAAAATTTTGGTTCCAAAATTGTGCTGATGTAAAGTAAACATGTGGGAAATGTTACTTATCAAGTTTTTTGAGTGCCGTATCTCTGTGATTTAAGGGCATAAAAATTCAAAGTTGGAAAATTGCGGAATTTTCAAAATTTTTGCCAAATTTCCATTTTTTTCACAAATAAACGCAATTTGAATGAAATTTTACCACTAACATGAAGTACAATATGTCACGAGAAAACAATGTCAGAATCACCGGGATCAATGGAAGCGTTCCAGAGTTATGACCTCATAAAGGTACAGTGGTCAGAATTGTAAAAATTGGCCCGGTCATGAACGTGCAAACCACCCTTGGGGGTGAAGGGGTTAAGGCTGATCGCTTTGTCTTGAAAATGTAAGTAGCTACCAACAAAGTGAATGAATAAATAAACAAGTAGAGTATGCTTATCATACAAAAAGGGGGGGGGGGGGGGGGGCAACCCCTTAAGGGTTAAGAGAGATTCTGCTAGACTTGCTTATTAATGAATCCGACCATAAGTGCATCCAACCTTGGAACTATTACTGGGATATTGGCTGGCACATGTCCCCTAATCCTGGTTTAAATATAATTACTAATAAAAAGATTTGAATATCAGAAAAAAGCCAAAAGGTACTAAGGAATAATGATAGATGGTTTGGGTGGAGGCTGAGGCTAACCTTGCCGAATGCTAGTGGCTGAATATCCTTAGATATCAAGAGCACCTGGTACTAGACTGTTATATGCAGACCTGTGACATAGATGAGGGTCAGAGGAGGCTTGTGCTCGCTGGTAAAGTGCAGGGAGGGGTGGCACTTATTTGGAGGCTGGTGATCGGTAGTGCAGTCAAGCGTGCTAGATGGGGCGGGTGATGACCACTGCTGCTGGGCAGTGAAGCAGTGCGGATCGCCGTTACCTCGCGTGCTCTGGCCGTGAGCAATGCTGAGGAGGTCGGCGTGTGGTGGGGGCAGGGTGTAGCGTGACGTCACACTGGGAAAGGACGGTGGCTTGCTAGTGGCACAAAGCCAACGCGTTTCGAGAGAACTTCTCTCTTCATCAGGGTTTCACTTTATTGGCAGCTACTTACATTTTCAAGACAAAGCGATCAGCCTTAAGGACATTACGTTTTTTCTATACACTAACAAGTGAGTAGCTCATTTTCTAAAACAAAACAAATAGGATTTATTTATTCATTCCACTTTTTGTGCCAGCTATCCATATTTCCAAGACCAGGCAACCAGCCTCCAGGACATCTTGTTTTTTTTCTATACATTATCAAGTGAGTAGTCTAATATTAACCCTTGTCTTTCCCAGTATAGTGCAGTGTAATTACTATTTTAAGCTTGTCTTTTTAGCAGGTATTAGTACAGAACCTGTCAATCACCAGCAGCATCTGGGAACACCCAATTTTTTCTTCTGGGCCAAGTGGACTAGCGCCAGTGTGTCACTATTATTTAACCCCACGTTTATTATACTTGTCTATATTTCCCCTATTCACATGTAAAGCGTCATGGAATAAATGGCGCTATATAAATGCATAATAATATACATCTGCATATTTCAAGTACACATCATTACCATGTGCAGTGACCTTCACAAGTGGCAGTCATGAGTTAAACAAGATATACTAAGCATGAATGAATTCTAAAACAAATAAAGTTAGTTTTAGAATTCCACAAAAATATGACATGTGAACACAGCAAAGTAGTATGCCTGTCATTTTGGTGGATTAACATGGGCCAAGGGTTTAATAATAATCTTTTTTATATAGCGCTAACATATTTTAAAAGAATAGTGCAATATTCTAACCCCTACTAGTCACTGTTTGCTTTCCAAGCAGGGCTGTGGAGTAGGTAAGCAAAACTACAGACTCGAAGGAAAAACAGAAAACTTTGCCTTTACACCAACAGTAAATATTCACAATTCATATTTTTTTAGAATATACATACACACATCTTTGCTTCATTCAACTTTATTAGGACATCAGTTTTCACAATACAACATTGGCTGGATTTAAAATGCAATAAGACCAAGACGATGGCACCTTCTTTACACTCATAGGATCTTTGGCTTCTTGTAATAAATGGCCTAAAAAAAAAAATAAATAAAATGTTGGCGATAGGTCATCAATACGAGATTCGTTTGGTTCACTGGTACATTCAAAAACCATACATTTACATTGTGACAATGTTGCAATTGCACATGGACCAGTACTGGTCACCAAAGTATTGAAAGAGGCACACTGTTGAGAGCAGCGAAGCCACAGAAGGTAAATATGCTTATTTTCATACTGTATAGATCACAATAGGGGCACTAAAAAAAAAAAAAAATTTGCACACTAGCTGACAACTCATTTAACCCTGTGAAACCCTTCAAACCATAGAGCACTTTGTGAAACAGTGGTTTTGAAGAGCTACCTTCACAAAAAAGGTCACTAAATAATATTGTTTTAGAATTGATCTGCATGCACATTAAATACGAAAACTCCATCAACTGTTGGTGCTCATGAGTCCAGTTGACATTTCATATATCCTTCAGCAAGAAGATTGTTTAAGAGCACTTGTTTAGTCTGTCATAATAAACCATGCATTGTTTTTCTGTCTTGCCCCACAAACTTCAGAAGTGAGGAGAGGCAGCCAACCCACCTTTACTCAATGCTGAGTGAAAAAGGCCACTTTAATCTACGACAGCCTAAAATCTCAAAGCCCATAGCTTGGGGCTCAGAAAGGAACAGCTGCCGAAACTTTAGAAAATCTGTAGTTTTTAATGGCTTAACAAGTTAGCACAGTCTATTAAATTTTATAATACCAACAGCTGAAGTTTACCTTTCAGAAGTAACTTTCCCAGATAGCCTTAATCCAGATCACCTGAAGAAAACCATAAAATGACAAATGAAGTAAACACTCATAAGTTCCTACTAAAAAGAATGAAAACAGCATGGACATGTGTGAATCAGAGCATGAATCATAATCACAGATCTCAGGTGAAACACGGACTATGCAAACTCATCACAGGGTAGTTATGGAGCTTGTCCATGCACACACGTTTTAAGCCTGAACAAAGCAACACTATTAACCTTTTAATTCATTTACAGGAAAGTGGCCAAATCACAACATCTGTGTAGAGCGTATATGGATGCAATACTCAATTTTCCCAAGACATATGGTCAAGTAAATGCACCCAAGAGTGTACAGAGGGGCCCGCCAGAAAAATCAGAACATTCATAATCTTTATAAGACTAAAGCAGGGGACAGTTCAGTAAAGATTATTATTTCCAAATTAGTATATGATAGGTATGTTGCTTACCTGCACCGAAAGTGAATGCACAAGTCATCTCTGGCAGAAAAGTTCACATATGTCACAGTGCTCGTAGTCTACCACCCATCTAAGGGGAATGAACATTAAATCTTATACTGAAAGCAAATAAAATCCACTCTTCAAAGTGTATATTACAGATGGAAGGATTAGAAATATGTTGGGAGCAGCCTCTCACAGAAAATGGGCATCAGTGACACCACGTCACTGGGCAAACAGTGGGCACTGTAAAAGCCTGCTCAGGGCATGAACATAATCATTAGTTTTCAGGTGAAACACGGACTATGCAAACTCATCACAGCAGGCTGGATACATGTGGGAAACATTAAAGGAATCGTCAAGTATACATTGGGACCTAGTATTGTGTTTTGGGGAAAACATTTGCTTACAGAAAGCTTTCTCAAATACCACAAATCACCTGTGGCAACCAACACTACACTATTACTAAAGAATTCATAAGCACCAAAGGGTGGGGAAAGAAGACTATTGCTTCCTGGCCCATTTAAAGACAAGTTTTCAGGACATGACCTATAGTGCACATTACATTTTTGAGTTACACGTACTTTTAAACTTTGGAAGTAATGAGTTTAAAAAAAAATAAATGATCTTGCAGTGTTCACACTAGCCTCCAGCCACATACATTAGATGGCTGTTGACTTGACAGCCATTTTGGCCAGCTCTCCCTCACACACAGGAGCGCCCATTCAGCCGAGTGCACACTTCTGAGAAAGCCATTGAAACTTAATTAAGAGGTAACAGAACAGTAAAATCAGAGATGTTACAGTTTGATAACAGCTAAGTATGCAGCAGAACTGGGGTAGTGCAAAGACAGATCTTGCCCTTAGGGGCCCGTTACACATGGCGATATCGCTAGCAATATCGCTGTAACGTCACCGATTTTGTGACGCAGCAGTGATATTGCTAGCGATATCGCTATGTCTGATACTTACCTCGGACCGGCTCCCCCGCTGGTTATCGCTAGCCGCGCGAGAACATCCTGGACATTTCTCGTTGGGCACTTCCTGCTAGGCTTCCTGTGGCGCCGACGAGCAACGCAGGCGGGAGGACGTCAGGATCGCCTCGTCTGACAGGTAAGTAGCGACCGCCGACCCCTATGTCGCTGGTGAGATCTGCCTGTGTGGCAGCTCACTAGCTACGCACCAGCGATCCATATTGTTGTCGGGATAGCTTGTACATTGCTAAGTGTAACGGTACCCTTACACAGATCTGCTAAAGGTTGTGGGATCCTGCTCTGCATGCAAAGATCACAAACCAGAAGTTCAGATCTGACTTGTTAAAAAGTCAAGACATTTATAGGGAAATTAGGACCCTACTGGCAACTTTTTCTAAAGAACACTCACTGAAGTCAGTGAGGTTCACAAAAAAAAAAAAAAGCAGCGACAGACTGGCAATAGCTAGGTCTATGTACCTTCAAACAAAACAAGATGACATCAGCTGTAGGTTGTCACCAGTCCATGTAACCTGCAACAAGACGACTGATTAGAAAAAGCACGTGCTAGTCTGGTATATTACAAACATTTAGCGTACAAATTTTTATTTTCTGTCTTACCCCGCAAAATTCAGAAGTGAGGAGAGGCAGCCAACCCACCTTACTCACTCCTGAGTGAAAAAAGGCAACTTTAATCTACGACAGCCTAAAATCTCAAAGCCCATAGCTTGGGGCTAAGAAAGGAACAGCCATCGAGTGGTGGGAATGTCAATAAATCATGAGCCATTAATAGGGTAACAAATCAGCACAAGTCAGTTCAAACCAATGAAACTTACCTTTACAATCCTATATCCAGATCATCTATACAAAAAAAAAAAAAAAAAATGTCATGAAGTAACGTAAGTTACTAAAGGGAAAGAGACAGAACGGACAAATGTGGCTCAGAGCATGAAAAGTAATCACAGATCTCAGGTGAAACACGGACTATGCAAACTCATCACAGAACGCCACAGGGTGCTTAAGGAGCTTATACACACGTTTTTGTTTTACTTGAACTAAGATTAATAGAACAAGACAGTTAACCCTTTAAAGCATTTACGAGAAAATTGTCAAATCATAGCCTTTCACAGCAAGCCCACGATATATCTGTAGATTATTTAACTCTTACATTAGATCATGTAAATGCACCTAAAATGTCTACAAATGGGTTACTAAAGTCAGAACAACCTACATGATCACAACATTCAGGCTAAAGCAGAGAACACCAGTAAAGATCACCATGTCCACATTAATATAATAGGAGCGTTGCTTACCTGCACATGTCATCTCTGGCAGAAAGTCCATGTATGTCACGGTGATCGGAGTCTACCACCCATCTGAGGGGATGAACTGTGTGTTATTAAAGTGGGAGCAATTTATAAATATATTATGGGAGCAGCAGCCGGGCAGAGACCCCACAACACTGGGCACAGTACAGGCCTGCTCAGGGCATGAATGTAATCATTGGTAATCAGGTGAAACACGGACTATGCAGCCTCACCACAGCCGGCTGGTGCCATGGCCACGTATACATCGGGGCCTAGTCTGGGGAGCAGGGCAAGCGCCAGCAAACACCGCGTGTAGCTCACAAATCCCCCACACCACTGTGTGAGGATCATAGGGAAGGAGTGGGGGCTTTCTAGGGTCAGGGCTAGTATCTGCAGGCACAGGACTGAGGACCACCCTCACTTACCCTCCAGGAGGAATAGCCCACAGGCTCGCCATAGCAGCTCCGAGACACCTAGGGATAAAACATGCAGTCTGTAGTGAAGAGTCCGGCACAGGACTATGCTGCTGACCACAACACGGGCTCCCGCCTACTAAGAGGCGCGCCGAACACACGGAAAACGAGGGACAAGCCGACACAGAAAGCGCGGGAACACGGCTGCGGAGCCACCACGTGCTCATCCAACATGGCGGCCTGGAGCGCAATGACCTCCAGCAAACAACAGAGGGAAAGTCACAGCGCCGCATACACAGAACTCCGCGACCGGAGCACAAGCGACATGTCCCGGCCTGCGCCCCACACTCACCTCCTATATGAGCTGGAACAATGGAGCTCTGTGTGCGCGACCATAGCCCCATCCGAAGCGAGACCGAATGGCTGCACAGGCTCTCGTGATGGAGACCGTCATGGGAAAGGGAGGAGCCGCCCACAGTGCAGAGCTCCGCCTCCTACCGGGAGGAGAATGCAGCAGAAGGCGGGGCCTCCTGTCCACTCCGTACAGTTAGTACAGAGCTCCGCCACCTACGTTCCGACTCCTTTTAGAGACACTGGTCAGCTGCACGGGACCTCCTTTATAATCCCCGTGCCTGTCCCCATCCGCCCTTATTACCTGAGGAGCAAGGCAACTACTTCCGACCTTGTCACATATACAGAAAGCACATCAACACATAGCAATAGACACAGCATATCAGCACAACATCTATACACACACAGCTCTGCCGTATCAGCACAACATCTATACACACACAGCTCTGCCATATCAGCACAACATCTATACACACACAGCTCTGCCATATCAGCACAACATCTATACACACAGCTCTGCCATATCAGCACAACATCTATACACACACAGCTCTGCCATATCAGCACAACATCTATACACACACAGCTCTGCCATATCAGCACAACATCTATACACACAGCTCTGCCATATCAGCACAACATCTATACACACACAGCTCTGCCATATCAGCACAACATCTATACACACACAGCTCTGCCATATCAGCACAACATCTATACACACACAGCTCTGCCATATCAGCACAACATCTATACACACAGCTCTGCCATATCAGCACAACATCTATACACACACAGCTCTGCCATATCAGCACAACATCTATACACACAGCTCTGCCATATCAGCACAACATCTATACACACACAGCTCTGCCGTATCAGCACAACATCTATACACACAGCTCTGCCATATCAGCACAACATCTATACACACACAGCTCTGCCGTATCAGCACAACATCTATACACACAGCTCTGCCATATCAGCACAACATCTATACACACAGCTTTGCCATATCAACACTACATCTATACACACAAGTCTGCCATATCAGCACAACATCTATACACACACAGCTCTGCCATATCAACACATCTATACACACAGCTCTGCCATATCAGCACAACATCTATACACACAGCTTTGCCATATCAACACTACATCTATACACACAAGTCTGCCATATCAGCACAACATCTATACACACACAGCTCTGCCATATCAACACATCTATACACACAGCTCTGCCATATCAGCACAACATCTATACACACAGCTCTGCCATATCAGCACAACATTATACACACACAGCTCTGCCATATCAGCACAACATCTATACACACAGCTCTGCCGTGTCAGCACAACATCTATACACACAGCTCTGCCATATCAGCACAATATCTATAAACACAGCTCTGCCATATCAGCACAACATCTATACACAAAGCTCTGCCGTATCAACACAACATCTATACACACAGCTTTGCCTTATCAGCACAACATCTATACACACACAGCTCTGCCATATCAACACAACATCTATACACACAGGTCTGCCATATCAACACAACATCTATACACACAGCTCTGCCATATCAGCACAACATCTATACACACAGCTCTGCCATATCAACACAACATCTATACATACAGCTCTGCCGTATCAGCACAACATCTATACACACAGCTCTGCCATATCAGCACATCATCTATACACACACAGCTCTGCCATATCAGCACAACATCTATACACACAGCTCTGCCGTATCAGCACATCTATACACACAGCTCTGCCATATCAGCACAACATCTATACACACACAGCTCTGCCATATCAGCACAACATCTATACACACAGCTCTGCCATATCAACACAACATCTATACACACAGCTCTGCCATATCAGCACACCATCTATACACACAGCTCTGCCATATCAACACTACATCTATACACACAAGTCTGCCATATCAGCACAACATCTATACACACACAGCTCTGCCATATCAACACATCTATACACACAGCTCTGCCATATCAGCACAACATCTATACACACAGCTCTGCCATATCAGCACAACATCTATACACACACAGCTCTGCCATATCAGCACAACATCTATACACACAGCTCTGCCATATCAGCACAACATCTATACACACACAGCTCTGCCATATCAGCACAACATCTATACACACAGCTCTGCCATATCAGCACAACATGTATACACACACAGCTCTGCCATATCAGCACAACATCTATACACAAAGCTCTGCCGTATCAACACAACATCTATACACACAGCTCTGCCATATCAGCACAACATCTATACACACAGCTCTGCCATATCAGCACAACATCTATACACACAGCTCTGCCATATCAGCACAACATCTATACACACAGCTCTGCCATATCAACACAACATCTATACACACAGGTCTGCCATATCAACACAACATCTATCCACACAGCTCTGCCATATCAGCACAACATCTATACACACACAGCTCTGCCGTATCAGCACAACATCTATACACACAGCTCTGCCATATCAGCACAACATCTATACACACACAGCTCTGCCATATCAGCACAACATCTATACACACACAGCTCTGCCATATCAGCACAACATCTATACACACACAGCTCTGCCATATCAGCACAACATCTATACACACAGCTCTGCCATATCAGCACAACATCTATACACACACAGCTCTGCCATATCAGCACAACATCTATACACACAGCTCTGCCATATCAGCACAACATCTATACACACACAGCTCTGCCGTATCAGCACAACATCTATACACACAGCTCTGCCATATCAGCACAACATCTATACACACACAGCTCTGCCATATCAGCACAACATCTATACACACAGCTTTGCCATATCAACACTACATCTATACACACAAGTCTGCCATATCAGCACAACATCTATACACACACAGCTCTGCCATATCAACACATCTATACACACAGCTCTGCCATATCAGCACAACATCTATACACACAGCTTTGCCATATCAACACTACATCTATACACACAAGTCTGCCATATCAGCACAACATCTATACACACACAGCTCTGCCATATCAACACATCTATACACACAGCTCTGCCATATCAGCACAACATCTATACACACAGCTCTGCCATATCAGCACAACATTATACACACACAGCTCTGCCATATCAGCACAACATCTATACACACAGCTCTGCCGTGTCAGCACAACATCTATACACACAGCTCTGCCATATCAGCACAATATCTATAAACACAGCTCTGCCATATCAGCACAACATCTATACACAAAGCTCTGCCGTATCAACACAACATCTATACACACAGCTTTGCCTTATCAGCACAACATCTATACACACACAGCTCTGCCATATCAACACAACATCTATACACACAGGTCTGCCATATCAACACAACATCTATACACACAGCTCTGCCATATCAGCACAACATCTATACACACAGCTCTGCCATATCAACACAACATCTATACATACAGCTCTGCCGTATCAGCACAACATCTATACACACAGCTCTGCCATATCAGCACATCATCTATACACACACAGCTCTGCCATATCAGCACAACATCTATACACACAGCTCTGCCGTATCAGCACATCTATACACACAGCTCTGCCATATCAGCACAACATCTATACACACACAGCTCTGCCATATCAGCACAACATCTATACACACAGCTCTGCCATATCAACACAACATCTATACACACAGCTCTGCCATATCAGCACACCATCTATACACACAGCTCTGCCATATCAACACTACATCTATACACACAAGTCTGCCATATCAGCACAACATCTATACACACACAGCTCTGCCATATCAACACATCTATACACACAGCTCTGCCATATCAGCACAACATCTATACACACAGCTCTGCCATATCAGCACAACATCTATACACACACAGCTCTGCCATATCAGCACAACATCTATACACACAGCTCTGCCATATCAGCACAACATCTATACACACACAGCTCTGCCATATCAGCACAACATCTATACACACAGCTCTGCCATATCAGCACAACATGTATACACACACAGCTCTGCCATATCAGCACAACATCTATACACAAAGCTCTGCCGTATCAACACAACATCTATACACACAGCTCTGCCATATCAGCACAACATCTATACACACAGCTCTGCCATATCAGCACAACATCTATACACACAGCTCTGCCATATCAGCACAACATCTATACACACAGCTCTGCCATATCAACACAACATCTATACACACAGGTCTGCCATATCAACACAACATCTATCCACACAGCTCTGCCATATCAGCACAACATCTATACACACAGCTCTGCCATATCAACACAACATCTATACATACAGCTCTGCCATATCAGCACAACATCTATACACACACAGCTCTGCCATATCAACACAACATCTATACACACACAGCTCTGCCATATCAACACAACATCTATACACACACAGCTCTGCCATATCAACACAACATCTATCCACACAGCTCTGCCATATCAGCACAACATCTATACACACAGCTCTGCCATATCAGCAGAACATCTATACACACAGCTCTGCCATATCAGCACAACATCTATACACACAGCTCTGCCATATCAGCACAACATGTATACACACACAGCTCTGCCATATCAACACAACATCTATACACACACAGCTCTAGAGGCACGAGGCTGAAGTTGGTTTCTTATTCATTAGTTTCTTATTCGGCAATTTTTTCTTTTCTATTTTTTATAGGTTTAATAACAAAAAATAAGCATCACAATAATAACACACATGTGCCCTGATGTGAAAACACTTAGAAACAGCTCAAAAATGGGCATCAAAGTGGGCACGGAAAGGCGTTAATGAAAGGGTTAAAAGACTTTGGGCCACTGATCTCACACTATGAATACACAGATAGTGATGCCCTGCATCAAACCCAGGTCCCTCCAGCCTGGCCCAAATGGGTTCTGGGCATCAGAATTGGCATCAAAGTGGGCAAACAGCCGATTTTCACAGATTTGAATATGTCGCTGATGTTTTTAAGGGGTTAAACGACTTTGGGCCACTGATCTGACACCATTCTTACATGTATTTTAATGCCCTGCATGAAATTCATGTCACTCCAGAATTTACCAAATGGGTTCTGGCCATGAGAATTGGCATCAAAATTGTCAGACAGTCGATTTTGATGATTTGAATAAGTAACTGATGTTTTTAAGGGGTTAAATGACCTTGGACCATTGATCTCACACCATCACATACACAGTAAGCGCCCCGTCACACATAGCGACTCACCAGCGAACCCAACAACGATATCAACGTGTCAGGATCGTTGGTGAGTCGCTACATGATCGCTGGTGAGCTGTCAAACAGGTTGGAGAAACACTAGCGATTTAAAAATTGGTCCGATTTTGATGCAGGAGAGTCGGAGGAGTGTAATGCAATTGTCATGTGAGTGTCATGTGTTTTTTATGCCAGTACAATCTGATTTTTCACACCTAGCATCTGATTTACATCTGAATGCAGTGCGATTGCTATCAGACTACAATGCGATTTTAACATGATCTTACACATACATATTATTGTTATTATACATTTTTATAGCGCCATTTATTCCATGGCGGTTTACATGTGAAAAGGGGCAAGTATAGACAAGTACAATAAACATGAGCAAAACAAGACACACAAGGAGAGAGGACCCTGCCCACAAGGGCTCACAGTCTACAGGGGATAGGCGAGAATATGCTTAGAGCTGGTCGTGTGGCTGTTGAGCAGACTGAGGATCACTGCAGGTTGTAGGCTTGTCGGAAGAGGTGTTAAGGCATCAGGTTCCTACAGCTGCACAGCAGGAATCCGGAGCCATGCATCCAGCGGTCTCCAATTCCTTTCCGACCACTCAGGGACCTGCACAGCAATCTCGGAGATCCAGGCGCCCTGCTCAGACCAGCTCTCTGGGTCTGGATGTTGCTGCCACCGATGGACCAGCAATGGTAGCGCAACCTGCTTTGCAGGAAACCACTCCAGAGGCTAAATGGCATGTCACACTAAGAGATATCGCTAGCAATATCGCTATAACTTGTGACGTTATAGCGATATTGCTAGCGATATCGCTGTGTCTGATACTTACCTACGACCGGCTCCCCCGCTGGTTATAGCTGATCGCGCGAGAACGTCCTGGGCCGTTTCTCGTCGTCAGCTTCCTGCGGCGCTTCCTGCTGTGACAACTAGCGACGCGTGGAGCCGGGCGGGAGGACGCAGGATCGCCTGGTGTGACAGGTAAGTAGCGACCCCCGTCCCCAGCGATGTCGCTAGTGAGATCTGCCAGTGTGGCAGCTCACTAGCGACCACTTAGCAATGTACCAGCAATCCTGACCGCGTCATATCGCTGGTCGGGATCGCTGGTACATCGCTAAGTGTGACAGTACCTTAAGTCCTCTCGCCGCGCTACTGGGTATGCCCACGAGACGATCTCCCAGTGGAGATCGGGGGTCACGTGCCCAGGTCCTTCTCCTGATCTGATTGGCCCATCTCAGAGGTCTGAAAGGTCCCGGAAGCGCATGGCTATAAAAGGCCCGCATGGCCGCTCGGCCATGTGCTAGTATAGACTATACTTGCTATGTGTGAATGGTGATGGATGTATGATTCTGGTGACTGACTCATTTGAAACCCCTTCCCTCTTATATTACGTATGTGGTTAGGGAATTAGAGTTATAGTCGGCGCCAGTCAGTGGCAATCCATATGCCACAGTGCATACCGCACCGCTACACTAGCGTCTGATAGTGTTATGCCTCACGGCACTGTCGTAGAGAGGCAGTAGTTACCGCCGCGCTGCAGTTAGCAGCACTTACCGGCGTCTGCGGTAGCGACGCCACACGCACGGTAGGTCAAGACGGACACCGACCTCTGCCTTGGGCCGTGTCCTGTGACCATATACCGTGTGTGCAAGCCAGCTGAGACCTGTGAAGCTAACAGGCTCGGCGTTTATGCTTTATTTATACTACAGCACCTCTGTGAGTTTAACAGAGTCCGCTCTGCGCACCTCGGGTGACGTTTAACCCGAGCGCAGTATACCGCCATATAGCGAGTCTGCCATTACTCAGCAGCGGTTGTTACACCTACTGCACGGTGGACCCCGGGCGTCGAACGCACTTCCTATTATTTATATTTAGTGCGTTCCGCCGTCCCTAACTTTATACTAGCGCCAGGGTCTGGGTAGTAATGGCAGACCTGCAGCCGCTGCAGCGGTACATTCGGCAGCTGGAGAGCAGGTTGGCGGCTATCGAGAGCTCCACCTCAGCTGCGAATGCTACGGTAGCCGCTGCTCAGGCAGTCGCAGAGGCTGTCTCACGCGTGCCCACACTCACGCCTATGCCGTCAATATCTCGCCTCCCACTACCCGACAAGTTTTCAGGTGACAGCACCACCTATAGGGGATTCGTGAGTCAGTGCTCTATCCAGCTTGAGTTACTGGCTGCACGGTTCCCTACAGAGCGGGCTAAGGTGGGGTTTATTGTTTTTCTTTTATCTGGCAGGGCATTAGAGTGGGCTACGCCATTGTGGGAGGGTGATGATCCCGTGGTTCAGGGCGCTGCCCAGTTCCTCGCGGCTCTGAAGCAGGTATTTTTGGGACCACTGATCACGCACGACACCTCTCTCCAATTATTGGCCCTAACACAGGGGTGTCTCTCGGTCAGCCTTTATGCCGTCCGATTCCGGACATTGGCTTCCAAACTAGCGTGGCCTGATAAAGCACTCATCCCTGTTTTGGAGAGGATTAGCAGAGCATGTCAAAGATGCTCTAGCAACCAGAGAGGTCCCCACAAGTCTGGAGGAAGTGATTGCCATCTCCACCCGCATTGATCTCCGGTTTACGGAGCGCAGGCTGGAAGGTGCGCAATCCAGACGAAGGGTTAACTTGGCTCCCACCTTCACCGAGCCGCTAAGATCTCCCGCTCAGGAGCTTACATCCTCCGAACCTATGGAGGTGTCTCGCGCCGGCCCCAAGCCACGTCCGGTGTGAAGCTCCGCACGTTGTTACCAGTGCCGGCAGTTTGGTCACTCGGCTAGCACGTGTCCTCTACGGTCGGAAAAACGATCACCTCCAGTGGTCGTAGGTGGTGGTCAGACAAATATGAAACCCTTTTCTCCCAAACCAGTATTCCGAGGGACCTTAGATAGCGGGGCCTCCACCTGGGAGGTAGAGGTTACCGTGGATTCCAGGGCTGAGGGGAACTTTATGTCCTCGACCTTCGCCCAGAAACACGCTATTCCACTGGTGTTACTGCCCCAACCTCTGACCATCAGGGTGGTTAATGGTGCACCTTTACCATCTCAGGTGACCCACCAGACAGCCCCACTCGGGCTCTCAATCTCACCCTCTCATCGTGAGATTCTGTCCTTGTTTATTTTGCCAGATGGCATCGACCACGTGCTTATCGGAGTTCCCTGGCTCCGTTGTCACTCCCCTCATATTGATTGGGCTTCGGGGAACATACTGGGTTGGAGCAAGGACTGTGAGGGAAGGTGCCTGAGGGGCAGTGCTCAGGTAGCTTCCACTGAAGTGCCCACAGATCTCTCCACGCTTCCTAAACCTTACCACCAGTACACGGACATCTTCTCTAAAAAATCTGCGGAGACGCTCCCGCCGCACCGTCCTTACGATTGCCCGATAGATCTTCTGCCAGGCACGGAACCACCTAGAGGCTGTGTGTATCCGCTGTCACTCCCTGAGACAGAGGCTATGTCTCAATATATCCGGGAGAACCTGGCTAGAGGTTTTATCAGAAAGTCGGTGTCGCCGGCTGGTGCAGGGTTCTTCTTCATGCAGAAGAAGAGCGGAGAGTTACGTCCCTGCATTGATTACAGAGGTCTCAACGCCATAACAGTTAAAAACAAATACCCTCTCCCGTTGATCTCTGAGCTATTTGACAGGTTGCGAGGGGCCCGGATCTTTACGAAATTAGATCTACGGTGGCGTACAACCAGATCCGCATTCGCGAAGGAGACGAGTGGAAGACAGCCTTTAATACCAGGGATGGCCACTACGAATATCTGGTCATGCCCTTCGGCCTTTGTAATGTGCCTGCTGTCTTCCAGGATTTCGTCAACGACGTCTTCCGCGATATGCTCTCCACCTCGGTGGTGGTCTATCTGGATGACATCCTCATCTTCTCACCGGATTTGACCTCCCACCGGAGAGACGTCTGCAGGGTCTTCGACAGTCTGCAGGCGAACTCTCTTTTAGCCAAGCTGGAGAAGTGCCAGTTTGAGCAAGAGTCCTTGCCGTTCCTGGGCTACATCACCTCGGCCCAGGGGTTGGCTATGGATCCGGCCAAACTGCAAGCAGTAATGGACTGGCAGGAACCACACACACTCAAAGCGGTGCAGCGCTTCCTAGGGTTCGTCAAGTATTACCGCCAGTTCATACCTCACTTCTCCACACTGGTAGCTCCTTTGTTTGCTCTCACAAAGAAAGGAGCTAATCCTAACGCATGGTCTGAACAGGTCTCCAAGGCCTTCTCGTCTCTAAAATCCCATTTTGCTGGCGCTCCCATCTTACACCGTCCCGATGTGGATAAACCGTTTATCCTGGAGGTAGATACCTCTTCCGTCGGTGCAGGAGCAGTCCTTTTCCAGAAATATGCTCAAGGTCGGAAGCATCCCTGCTTCTTCTTCTCTAAGACCTTCTCACCGGCGGAGAATTACTCCATCGGGGACAGGGAGCTGCTAGCAATGAAGTTGGCCTTTTCCGAGTGGAGACATCTCCTGGAGGGAGCCCGGTTTCCCTTCCAGGTGTATACGGACCATAAAAATCTGGTCTATTTACAAACGGCCCAGCGCCTGAACTCTCGTCAAGCTAGATGGTCGCTATTCTTCTCCCGCTTCACCTTGCACTATCTCGCTGGAGAGAACGTCCGTGCGGATGCTCTCCCGCGCTCGTTGGTCTCAGCGGAGGAAGGGGAGGCTGAGCCACGGCTAATTCTCCCTTCGGAGAGCTTTACGACCATGGCTCCAGTTGCTCTCGAGTCAGTGCTACCGGGCAAGACCTTTGTGCCTCCTCAGCTACGGCCGGAAGTTCTCGCCAGGGCACACGCGTCCAGGGTGGGTGGTCACTTTGGCAATAAGCGGACCACAGAACTCCTGGCAAGGTCGTATTGGTGGCCACACATGACTCGAGACACTAAGGAATATATACAAGCATGCGTCTCGTGTGCACGGAACAGGTCCTCTAGACAGAGGCCGACTGGGTTATTGCATCCTCTGCCGGTGGTGGATATACCTTGGGAGATGGTTGGTATGGATTTTGTGGTTGGCCTGCCCAATTCTGGTGGCAGTACGGTCATCTGGGTGGTCACCGACCATTTTTCTAAAATGGTGCATCTGGTGCCACTCGCACGGTTGCCTTCCGCTCGTGGTCTTGCCACACTGTTCATTAAACGTATTCTGTCTGCATGGCATGCCGGACAAAATTGTTAGTGATCGAGGTCCCCAGTTCGCGTCCCGGTTTTGGAGGGAGCTCTGCAGCCTACTCAGCATTGCGCTAAACCTGTCCTCCACTTACCATCCCGAGACGAACGGCTTGGTTGAGAGAGCCAACCAAACCTTGGTCACGTACCTGCGGCATTTCGTCTCTGCCAGGCAGGATGACTGGGCATCCTTGCTACCATGGGCTGAATTTGCCCTGAATAATGCAGTGGCTGATTCCACTGGTCAGACGCCGTTCCTTCTAAATTACGGCCAACATCTGCGCATCCCTGTCCCGATACCAGTGTCCTCCGCTAACTCCAGGGTGGCAGACTGGGCAGTGGAGGCTCGCGACATTTGGGATCGCAGTCAGGATGCTATTCGTGCCTCTAAAGAATTAGGGCATCTGCCGACACACATCGGCGACCCGCTCCAACCTTTTCCCCCGGCAACTTGGTGTGGCTCTCTGCTCGAAACATCAAGCTGCGGGCCGAGTCCACCAAGTTCACGCCACAATACATCGGACCTTTTAAGGTTCTCGAACGAATCAGCTCGGTGGTCTACCGCCTGGCTCTTCCTCCACATTTAGCCATTTCTGACGTTTTCCACGTGTCCCTTCTCAAACCTGTTCACATGGCCCGGTTCTCTGAGTCATCTGCTGGGTCATCAGACTTGTCTTCGGACGAGTTTGAGGTTATCGCCAATGTGGGACGCAGGATTGTGCGTGGCAAAAAGTTTTATTTGGTGGACTGGAAGAGTCATGGTCCAGAGGCCCGGATCTGGGAGCCAGTGGAGAATATCCATGCTCCGCTCCTGATTGCGGCCTTTGAGCATAGCGAGGCTCAGAGGGGGGGCCCAAGGAGGGGGGGTAATGTTTGGCGTCAGGTTCCTGCAGCTGCACAGCAGGAATCTGGAGCCATACATCCAGCGGTCTCCCATTCCTTTCAGACCACTCAGGGACCTGCACAGCAATCTCGGCGATCCAGGCACCCTGCTCAGACCAGCTCTCTGGGTCTGGATGTTGCTGCCACCTCTGGACCAGCAATGGTAGCGCAACCTGCTTTGAAGTAAACCACTCCAGAGGCTAAGTCCTCTCGCCACGCTACTGGGCATGCCCACAAGACGATCTCCCAGTGGAGATCGGGGGTCTCCTGATCTGATTGACCCATCTCAGAGGTCTGGAAGGTCCCGGAAGGGCATGGCTATAAAAGGCCCGCATGGCTTTTCGGCCATGCGCTAGTATAAACTATACTTGCTATGTGTGAATGGTGACGGATGTATGATTCTGGTGACTGACTCATTTGAAACCCCTTCCCTCTTATATTACGTATGTGGTTAGGGAATTAGAGTTATAGTCAGCGCCAGTCAGTGGCAAGCCATACGCCACAGTGCATACCGCACCGCTACACTAGCATCCGATAGTGTTATGCCTCACGGCACTGTCGTACAGCGGCAATAGTTACCGCCGCGCTGCAGTTAGCAGCATTTACCGGCGTCCGCGGTAGCGACGCCGCACGCACAGTAGGTCAAGATGGGCACCGACCTCTGCCTTTGGCCGTGTCCTGTGACCATATACCGTGTGTGCAAGCCAGCTGAGACCTGTGAAGCTAACAGGCTCGGCGTTTATGCTTTATTTATACTAAAGCGCCTCTGTGAGTTTAACAGAGTCCGCTCTGCGCACCTCGGGTGACGTTTAACCTGAGCGCAGTATACCGCCATATAGCAAGTCTGCCATTACTCAGCAGCGCTTGTTACACCTACTGCACGGTGGACCCCGGGCGGCGAACGCACTTCCTATTATTTATATTTAGTGCGTTCCACCGTCCCTAACAAGAGGTGGGTCTTCAGGTTCTATTTGAAGGTTTCCATGGTAGGCGAAAGTCTGATGTGTTGGGGTAGAGAGTTCCAAAGTATGGGGGAAGCACGGGAGAAGTCTTGTATGCGGTTGTGGAAAGAAGAGATAAGAGGGGAGTAGAGAAGATCTTGAGAGGATCGAAGGTTGCGTGTGGGTAAGTACCTGGAGACCATGTCACAGATGTGTGGAGGAGACCAGTTGTGGATGGCTTTGCATATCATAGTTAGGCTGGAGTCACACACAACGAATAAAAAATCGGTCCCATTTTAACGGTCCGAAATCGCACAAAGGTATCTTAACCAGTGATGCGTTTTTGATGCGATTTTTCTTCATTGATGCGATTTTAATCGCATGTAAGCATCCTTTTGACATCCGTCTGGCGAGATTTTCTCGCTGGATAGCAAAATGGACATATAATGGAGTCCAATGACAGGTTTCCCCACACAAACGAATTAATAGATCTAGACACACATATATATTTATATATATATATATATGTATATATATATATATATATATATATATTTTATACATGTCATAGAGACACATTTATACATATATTTGACATTCATACAGTTCATCATAGCAGAATAGCCACAGAAACATTTGCCGGCTTTTGTATAATTATGCTCCTGCCCGACATGAAATGACACATGGTTTACATATAGTTAACCATTTCATTTCATGTTTTTTTTGTAATGTCTATCACTATTAATTAGATGAGTGTTTGTGGGTAAAATTATGGAGTTGTAGGGGTTAATTTAAGGGGTTAATTCGTTGTATTAAATTGCAGGGACTCCTGCTGACGTCACTGAGGCTGCAGGGAGTCCCCGTAATTTAATACAACGAATTAACCCCTTAAATTAACCCCTACAACTCCATAATTTTACCCACAAACACTCATCTAATTAATAGTGATAGACATTACAAAATAAACATGAAATGAAATGGTTAACTATATGTAAACCATGTGTCATTTCATGTCGGGCAGGAGCATAATTATACAAAAGCCGGCAAATGTTTCTGCGGCTATTCTGCTTTGATGAACTGTATGAATGTCAAATATATGTATAAATGTGTCTCTATAACATGTATAAAATATATATATATATATACACTCACTGGCCACTTTATTAGGTACACCATGCTAGTAACGGGTTGGACCCCCTTTTGCCTTCAGAACTGCCTCAATTCTTCGTGGCAGAGATTCAACAAGGTGCTGGAAGCATTCCTCAGAGATTTTGGACCATATTGACATGATGGCATCACACAGTTGGCGCAGATTTGTCGGCTGCACATCCCTGATGCGAATCTCCCGTTCCACCACATCCCAAAGATGCTCTATTGGATTGAGATCTGGTGACTGAGGAGGCCATTTGAGTACAGTGAACTCATTGTCATGTTCAAGAAACCAATCTGAGATGATTCGAGCTTTATGACATGGCGCATTATCCTGCTGAAAGTAGCCATCAGATGTTGGGTACATTGTGGTCATAAAGGGATGGACATGGTCAGCAACAATACTCAGGTAGGCTGTGGCGTTGCAACGATGCTCAATTGGTACCAAGGGGCCCAAAGAGTGCCAAGAAAAAATTCCCCACACCATGACACCACCACCACCAGCCTGAACCGTTGATACAAGGCTGGATGGATCCATGCTTTCATGTTGTTTACGCCAAATTCTGACCCTACCATCCGAATGTCGCAGCAGAAATCGAGACTCATCAGACCAGGCAACGTTTTTCCAATCTTCTACTGTCCAATTTCGATGAGCTTGTGCAAATTGTAGCCTCAGTTTCCTGTTCTTAGCTGAGAGGAGTGGTACCCAGTGTGGTCTTCTGCTGCTGTAGCCCATCTGCCTCAAAGTTCGACGCACTGTGCGTTCAGAGATGCTCTTCTGCCTACCTTGGTTGTAACGGGTGGCAATTTGAGTCACTGTTGCCTTTCTATCAGCTCGAACCAGTATGCCCATTCTCCTCTGACCTCTGGCATCAACAAGGCATTTCCGGCCACAGAACTGCCGCTCACTGGATTTTTTTTCTTTTTCGGACCATTCTCTGTAAACCCTAGAGATGGTTGTGCGTGAAAATCCCAGTAGATCAGCAGTTTCTGAAATACTCAGACCAGCCCTTCTGGCACCAACAATCATGCCACGTTCAAAGGCACTCAAATCACCTTTCTTCCCCATACTGATGCTCGGTTTGAACTGCAGGAGATTGTCTTGACCATGTCTACATGCCTAAATGCACTGAGTTGCCGCCATGTGATTGGCTGATTAGAAATTAAGTCTTAACACACAGTTGGACAGGTGTACCTAATAAAGTGGCCAGTGAGTGTATATATATATATATATATATATTGTGTCTAGATATATTCATTCTTTTTTTATTTAACCGGTCTCTGTGATTTTACTGTATTGGAATAAAGAATTGCCGGCTTTTGCTAAAGGACACCGGGCGCGATTTAATCGCAACTCACAAATCGGGTCCGTTTTTAGTCCCATTTTTTCATTGCATTCGTCCGTTTTATTCGCCAGTGTGACCCCGGCCTTAGGGTTTTAAACTGGAGCCTCTGGACGATAGGAAGTCAATGAAGGGCTTGGCAAAGAGGAGAGACTGGGGAATAACGGGGAGACAGGTGGATTAGTCGGGCAGCAGAGTGCAGGATGGATTGGAGTAGTGCCAGAGTGCTAGAGTGGAGACCAGAGAGTAGGAGGTTGCAGTAGTCAAGGCAGGAGATGATAAGGGAGTGCACTAGTATTTTTGTGGTTTCATGGTCAAGGAATGCATGGATGCGGGAAATATTTTTGAGTTTGAGACGGCAGGAGGAGGCAAGGATTTGGATATGTGGCTTGAAAGTGAGGGCAGATTCAAGGATCACCCCGAGGCACTGAGCATGCAGAACTGGGGAAAGTGAGCAGCCATTCACATTGATGGATAGGTCTGGTGGAGGGGTAGAATGAGATGGGGGAAAGATTATAAATTCTGTTTTATCCATGTTCAGTTTTAGAAAGCGAGCAAAGAAGAAAGCTGAAATAGCGACAGACATTGTGGGATTTTGGTAAGTAAGGAGGTGAGGTCAGGTCCAGATAGGTAGATCTGCGTGTCAATGGCATAGAGATGATACTGCAACCTGTGGGATTCTATGAGCTGTCCCAGGTCGAAGATGTAGATGGAGAAAAGTAAGGGTCCTAGAACTGAGCTTTGAGGAACACCCGATATATATACTGCTCAAAAAATAGAGGGAACACAGAATATCGGGGCATGGCCTGGTCATGGTGCAGGGCAGACGCACATAGAGAGAGCTCTTGCTTCCCAGAGCCCTTACGGTAAAGATTTAGCAAGCACAGGCAGTCCCCCGGCCTCTACATGAGAGATAAAGCCGGTCTTCGCTCTCAGGCACCACGGGAGCCTTCCTCCAGACCTGCTGACCCTGGAATTACTCGGTATCTAACAGCCCCAAGCAGCGCGGGAAAACAGACCACACGTGCAGCTATGGCAGCTACTGAGGAGAGATCTGATGTGCAAGGCCAGAAGGGTTCACGCTTGTCTGCTGCTGCTGCAGCCGGATCATCACATGGAGGACGCACACAGGGAAAACAAGCACACAGGGAAAACAAACACACAGAAAGTGTGAAGCTGGACAGAACAAAACTGGAGATAAGGTCGGTAGCATTACAGGCATCCAGAGAGTGGAAGACTCCCTGTCCCTCCCCTCCCCCTCCAGGCCAGCTCCTGCTGCTAAACAATTAACTCATTCCTCTGCTCCAGACGAATCTCTGAAGAGAGCAGGGGCTGCAGACAGCACACTTAATGGATCCTTTACATTTGACACTGGCATAGTGGGGATCAGCGGTGAGGCTACCCAGGGCGGTCCTGAGACCCTTATGGGTTCTGGGGATTCCTCGTCCCTGACTATGAATGTAGGGGAACTACGTGCCCATTTAAGTGCCATCCCCACCAAGACTGATGTCGGGATCCCTCAGATTACTCTTTCATCTGAAGGACCGATGTTCTTAGGTGTGAAGCACCATATGTCTCTAATCAAAGGCTCCGTCGAGAAGAATAACACAGACACGGGCTGTATAATACCACTCGGGATGCCTCTCAAGACGCCTCTGGCTTATCAGTTAGGCTTCCGTCTTTTATAGTAAAGAATTTAAACATTTAAAGACATGCGCAGTACAAATGATTTTACAACTTGTTTTCTACAAAGAAAGTCACTTAGGCGAAAAAGCAGAGGTATTTGACCTTGGTTCACAAGGGAGATGTCTGAGACATCTCCTCGAAGAACAGATAAGGTTTTAAACAAGAGAATGCAACATAAACAGAACTCAATTTAACTCCTTCAGTTCCTATCATTCCCCCCTTTGACATCTTCATTTTCCACAATCTGGAACACTGGATCCTGCAACAACAGCGGATAGTGGCTCGTTCACCAAGTACTATCCCAGGCCGACGGGTTGCCCAAGGGAGACAGGTCTTCTACCTTCTCCATCCCCCAGATACTGAAGCCACGTCCATCATTGCAAGAGTACGCTCCTTCATGCCAGAAATGAGATGTCAATCTAGGACTCAAAGAAATAATAGTTAAATTCTTGTTGTTTACAGTCAAACTTCCTTATCTATTTCTACATCTTTTCTTGCATACAGAGATACACCAAAAAACAAGTTTCAATAACACATATATTACGAAGATACAAACAACAATGATTTTGGACAGCAACGGTGGTGTTCAATATATCCAATATATCCCATATTTGGTCATCTAAGTAATCTGTAGCCCTGACTAATTTATCCCACATTTGAGTAATCATAGGATAAATAAAAATAGAACTGACAATTTTATTAGCCACACTCATCTGCACTATATGTGGTCTCCCAGAGAGGCGAGGTGTATTGTCAGCAGCTCTTTTGTACAACGTGTGTTTAGGTATGCTCTGAGTATTCAACTGGTCATTCGGAATAACAAAGGTAGCTGGAGTCAAACGACCCAGAGTACAAGTACCTTTTACCCCTACTGGCAACCAGTTATATGCATTGTCTCCACATACCCAGAACATGTCACTAGGTAGGTCCCATAGGGCTGAATGTTGTAATACCAATCTATGAACTAAATCTATGAACGCAGATACATTCTGAAGCATACACCAATTTGGAAGTTGTCCTAAAGGGCTACAATACCCTACATCGGGATTTCCACAGGTGGGAGTTCCTTTCTCATATCCAGATGACTCGTTGCAAGGTATATTACCTGAAATATTAAAACAAGTTTCATTATTGCCCTGGGGAAATAAATTGGAATACTCCCAGGACGTGTTATGCAACCTTCTTTCTAGCAGTATTGGTTTGAAGGCATCAGTAGAGTGGGAAGTTACATTAAAACTAACTTGTAGGCCATACATTGGAATTTGCCCCAGGTAGGATAATCGAGTTCTATTCCTGGGTACCCAAGCCCCCCCTTTATATGCCAGATATTGAAGGTATGTATTACTTCCTGAAAGATTACCCTGCCACCAAGGGTATCCTACCCATCCCACAATAGGTATTCCAACAGTTGTGTTCCATAACTTCACATTATTTGTGGCATTATTAGCGAGTGTATCAGAACAACTGGTCCAGGCAAATAATTCCTTGGGTGGCATAGGAATAACAAGGAACGGAATACTAGTGGCTGATACTGGTGAACGTGTGCAGATCCAGCAAATGATTTGACCAATCATTCAGTAATTTTTCATGATGTTGTATAAACTTATTATTCAAGGACATTGGAGAATTTAGATTGTCCCACGCAGCTACCATTATTACAGATAATGCAACAAAACCAAACCAAAACATTATGCACTCTTATGCTTTGTTAATTCCTGTGGCTAGTTTGCAATGCGATGCGTGGATCCAGGTTGGTCGTCCTTCCAACTTAACAGAAGTAGGCGTTGTTAGGAGTACTTGGTAAGGTCCTTGATATCGGGGTTCAAGGGTCTTTCTGGAGTGTTTCTTGACATATACGTAATCACCAGGTTGTAGACAGTGAGTTCCTTCCACACTATCTGGATCTGGAATGGAAGAGAAAACTAGAGAATGCATTTGAGTTAAATGCTTTTGCAACTGGATTACATAACTTGTCAAATTATCCACATTGAGTGTTAAGACCTGTGGGTAGTACAACCCTGTGTTCGGTGGTCTTCCAAACAGTATCTCGAAGGGTGACAGTTTAGTTTTCCCCGTGGGTGTGTACCTTACTGAGAATAATGCTAATGGGAGACACTCTGGCCATGGTCTATGGATCTGCTCCATGGTTTTCTGTATTTTCAATTTTAGTGTCCCGTTCATTCTCTCTACCTTCCCTGAACTCTGTGGGTGGTAGGGTGTATGAAATGCTTGTTCTACACCTATCATTTGCATTACATTTTGCATTACCTCAGCAGTAAAGTGTGTACCTCTGTCTGATTCAATTGTTTCAGGGACACCGAATCGTGGTACTAGTTCCATCACCAGTTTCTTTGCAGTGGCTCGAGCTGTAGCCGTTTTCACCGGGTAGGCCTCTGGCCATCCAGAGAAGAGATCTACACATACTAGGATATTTGCATACACTCCTACCTTGGTAGCTGTATGTCGTCAATCTGCCGTCTCTGAAACGGGTAGAGAGGCCTAGGTGTCGCTTTCTTAGGGACTTTTACTGTTTTACCTGGGTTGTGCTGTGCACAGATGAGGCATGATTGTACAAATTTCGCGGCTGCGCAACTGAAGCCAGGAGCGATCCAGAAGGCATCTACCATGGCACACATGTGACTTTTTGAGGTGTGATTGGGGCCATGTGCTGCTTGCGCCATGATTGGGAACAGGGACTTTGGTGGGCACATTTTATCCTTATTCTCCCATACTCCATTTGAGTTCAGCTCAGCTCCCAGTCTCCCCCGGTGTACCTTCTCTGTTTGGGCAGCCTTTTGCTGGAGGGATTTCAGGACATCTAGACCCAATGTGGCTGGAATACGCTGACTCCCCGCCACCGTCCACTGCTCTCTCTAGGCCGCCTTGTGCTATTTTAGCAGCCTCGTTTGCCCTTCTATTGCCCTCTACCTCCACGGAGTCACCTTTGTGTGTGCTTTTACCTTGACAATGCCAACCTGGACTGGTAACATCAATGCCTCCCTCAATTGTTTCACCAGCTCTGCATTTTTAATGGGCTTCGAATCTGTGAAAATATTAGCGACTTTACCTGCAGCGGCTCTACACGCCTCAGTGAGTGCCTTCAACTCTGCCTCCTGCGCCGACATGTGAGGAGAGAGTGGTTCCGCTCGGATTACCTCATGTGAGGATACTACTGCATATCCAGTGTAGAATCGTCCATCCTGGTGGTATCTGGGGCCATCTACAAAAAAGAAACTCAAAGTCTGCATTAGGAACATGTTTTTCATGAATGTGTGCAAACCCAACTGTCTCCTGACTCATCAGTTCTATGCAGACATGTTCATGCGTCATGTCAAAGTATCCTTCCTCACTTGCCAATACGGTCACCAATTCCCCCTTTTCTGAATCCACAGGCAGGAGGGTGGCTGGATTCAGAACGTTACATCTTTTGAGGAGTGACATACTCAGGAATTAGTAGAGCACACTCAAGTCGGAGCTGTCTGGCCATAGACAGATGTTTTGGTTGAACTTGTAGGAGTATGGCATGGATGTCATGTGGGGAATAGATTGTCAAAAGAAACGTCAGTGTCATCTCACATGTCTTCCCTATTACGTCTCCACTTTTTTCCTTGTGCTCCAGCATACATGACAGGTTGTCTTATTGTCCTTGTTTGCTCAATTTCTTTAGCTACCTTAAGGAGGTCTTTCGGATCTACATGTCTCCATTCAGGTCTGGCTGTCTGTACTGCGTCTCGTAAGTCTTTGTTCATACCGTCAATGAATGCATTCACCAGTATTCTAACATCAAGTGGGTTTATGCAAATGTACCCCATGTCTGCCCATTTCAGCTGTAACCGTCCAAGGTATATCTCTACTCTCTCTCCTCTTTGCTGTGTCACATTAGTCAGGAGTACGGACTGCTCTGATTGTTCCACTGCAGCCCATTGTCTTAGTGACTCACAGTACGTCTCCCCAGATCGTGCAGATTTATCATCCATGCCCCAAGCCTGATTCTTTGTCACATCTGTGTGTCTTAATTATATGATTAGTGCGTCACCTGCCTTTAAACTCACCAACCTCTCTAGGTCTGCCCAGGTACACTTATATGTCTGCTGTACTTCCTTTATGTGTCTGTAAAACGGGAATGGTTGGTCTTCAGGGGCAGGCAGCTGCTTCAGCAAAGCTAGCTGGTCAGAGGGGCTCCAGGGATAATACACCTGTATCTTTCTTATTCTAGTCACACTTCTAGGTCCTGATGGGGTTGGCCGTCTGATGTCTACTGTCAGCTTACTCCTCAAGGGCCAATGTCCCCACTACCCACTATCCACACTATTATGTCAGCTTCTTATGATCTTGTCTGGATAGGATTTAGTGCAATTCTCTTAGGTCAGTAGCACAGGTCACACAAGTAGCTATTCAGTCTGGATTTGTCTGAGTCTGACCACAGTGTTTACAAGTCCATCTGTTTTGTCTGGGTCTCTGGTTACACTTTGTCAATCAAACATTCATAATACACCTTCCACACTGCTGCACATTCTCAAGCATCATTTATTCACTTGCTCTTTTCTTCCCTTGTCTGTGCCTTTTTGTACATCCAAACATTCACACTCTGGTATTTTTGCCTTTTTCAATATTTGTCCCACTTGTTTTACTGCTTCCTTCCTTTTCTGTCTCTTGTAATTTGACACAATTTGCTATACAAATCAATCACACAACTAGAAGCAGGTTCAAACACATTAATGACCAAGCAATCACTTACAATTCCCTTCTAAATTAGGCACCATATCTTACTTTTAACTTCCAATCTTCAATTAAGTACTGTTGCTTTAAAATGCACAAATCTTTCAGCGCGTACCTTACGGATAGAGTTACAGAGAATTTTGAGCACAGCTCACACTCAGCAGAGATAAGAGCGAAGGGAGAAGAAACTGCGCAGCTCCATCCTTCCCCCCTCCCATCAGAATGCAGCGTCGTCCTTCACAGAGTTCTTTAGACTTATCAAAATCAATTTCTACAAAGAAACTCAAAATCACGGGATTTCACTGTAAGGGCAGATAACTGTATAATGTGATTAACCATGCCTTGCCCTTTTTCTGGCCAAATGCATTCAGGAAACTTTACAATGTAATGCCACATATAACACGAACTATATCATTACTCAATTCATTCAGTCTCAGATGTAGATTTGAAATATCTATAACGCATCTGTCCGGGATTCCACCACAACTAGAAAGGTCACAAATCTCTTGACACAAAAATGATGTGTGATGATTCATTCATACGTGCTCATTCACTGATTTTTTTTTTTTTTTTTTTTATACTCAATTACTCATCTCTCATCTTATTCAGAGGTTCTCATAGACATATATACAAGGATTCACACAGCCTGCCTATCTTGCACTTTGGATTTGATTAATACTTTTTCCAGGTTCTTTGCTGCACTACTTCCATATCTATCCTCAATTATATCACATAACCGATTTCCTTCTTCAGGTGTCTTTCCCTGACTGTTCCCCATTTTATCTTTTATTCTTATCCTGTTTCTCTTGTTGTCTTCCTGTTAGTCCCCTGCCTTAGGTGGTGTATTGGGTAAGCTCAAGACTAGGCTCTACTATACCTCGTTACCTTCTTCCTAAGGTGCTAACAGGCTAAATGGAGTGTCTGTTCCTCGGTGTACTACGTGTTTCGTGTACTTATATGCTATGTAGCATCCGAACAGAAATACTCCCACAACACACAGGATTGTAAACAAAGTGTCCATCTATCGGGGTTCTTCAGTCATATCCTGTCACAGGCTCATTTCACGGTCCTGTGCTCATTCGGTCACACTCTTATCTGTCACAAGGTTTATTCGTAAAGGGTGTTGATTTAAGCTTAGGCGGTGACCTCCCCGAAAGGACGCTGTCACATGACCCAGTTAGGCAATATCACCACTCTTTGAACGAATACCTACTGTGCAGCTTATTTGTCTACTTTTCACAGTCCTTCAAATCAAGGCAGTCACTCAACAACCTCCTCTATTTCTAGTGCGGAATCGTCTATTGTGAAAAACTTGTCCGTCCGGGCTGCGCAGTATGAACTGTTCACCCAGCCTTATATTCCATAATGTCAGACCTCTCCCATTTTGATTTGCATCAGCTCTTTTTCTAAAAATAGCTGTGCACAGACAGAACCTACAGTAACCTCTCATTCGAGCAGAAATTACATATGCGTGTCACACCCGATTTCCTCAGAGTTCTTATATGGACCTGATTTTACGGCCCCCTCCTCTACTAGATTCCCCTTTATACGGACCTTAGTTATAATGATAGATTATGAAGAGCAGAGAAGAGAAAAATTGATCTCTTACCTGGCCAGGTGTTTAGGTCTGCTGTTCACAATTTCATCAGTAACTGGAGTGGTCTGTAGATCGGGTAGTCTTGGAGAGGTGCCTATATCAGGTCCCTGTTTCGGGCGCCAGGAAACTGTCGGGATCCCTCAGATTACTCTTTCATCTGAAGGACCGATGTTCTTAGGTGTGAAGCACCATATGTCTCTAATCAAAGGCTCCGTCGAGAAGAATAACACAGACACGGGCTGTATAATACCACTCGGGATGCCTCTCAAGACGCCTCTGGCTTATCAGTTAGGCTTCCGTCTTTTATAGTAAAGAATTTAAACATTTAAAGACATGCGCAGTACAAATGATTTTACAACTTGTTTTCTACAAAGAAAGTCACTTAGGCGAAAAAGCAGAGGTATTTGACCTTGGTTCACAAGGGAGATGTCTGAGACATCTCGAAGAACAGATAAGGTTTTAAACAAGAGAATGCAACATAGACAGAACTCAATTTAACTCCTTCAGTTCCTATCACTGACATGGAAGGCTACATCCAGCGTTTGGAGGCAGTCTGCAAGGGGGAAATTGGCTCCCTCAAAGAGGACGTTTCCAACATAAATTCTGTCATCACTGTGTTAGAGGCTAAAGTAGATGAGCTATCTTCCCAGCTTCATACTCAGCAGCAACTCTTAGATCAGCATTCACAGAATTTTGATCTAGTTATGGACATGCTAGAAGACTCTGAAAACAGAAATAGGAGAAACAACATTAGACTGCGTGGTCTCCCAGAGTCGGTGGCCCCACGGGACCTGAATTCAGCCCTACAGCATGTTTTTAATTCATCGTTGAGTAGATCCACGGATGAACGTATTGAATTGGACAGAGCTCATCGATCCCTGGGCCCAAGGCACCCTGACCCATCTAGATCGAGAGATGTAATTTGCAGGATACATTTTTTCCAAATTAAGGAGGATATTATGCGTAAAGCTAGGGAGAAAGACTCTATAGACTTTCATGGCATAAATATTCAACTTCTAGCGGACCTCTCCCCTATAACTCTGGCTAAGAGAAGGGCCCTGCGACCTCTCCTGGAGGCTCTGCGCGCGAAAAACATTGCCTATACGTGGGGATACCCATTTCAGCTACAAGCTCAGGGAGACAGTGGCACGGTGATCCTGAGATTCGCGTCGGATCTCCTGGATTTCTCATCGGCTCTGGGGTTGCCACCGGTCACTCTGGGGGAGTGGTCCCGTTTTTTCTCTTTTGGGTTCGGGGGGAGTTCGAGGAGGTGGGAGAGTACCATCGGAACGTGGGAAGAAGAGAAGAAATCTACGCTGTGATTCCAGTGGTCCCTCGGGTGACGCCTGAGCACTGAGGAGTTTGTCCTATATTAATCACTTGCTTTCTCCACTGTC
This sequence comes from Dendrobates tinctorius, assembly GCF_039654945.1. NCBI lineage: Eukaryota > Metazoa > Chordata > Amphibia > Anura > Dendrobatidae > Dendrobates > Dendrobates tinctorius. The sequence goes on along the minus strand of NW_027361712.1, from coordinate 35,394,874 downwards.
CTTTTCCTTGGGTCAGGGAATATTGGTGGTTTTCTAACAGGGGGCCTTGTGTCCCAGGGGTGGAGCCTTATTATGCATTATAGTGGTTTACTATAACTAGAAAAATAGTCTGCAGGGATCCTCATCACCTCCGAGTTGCCTCTGGTATTATGTTGTGTTTGTGGGGTATTTGTTTGGATCCAATACATAGTTAGTATAGCCTTGAGGCCTGGGGCACTGAATCTGTTTGGTTGTTTAACATTAAATTCACCAATTTTGCCCAATCAACATTCCCAAACTGGGAAATGTACCACATATCAACAATAAATACCTTTTGTGGCACCCTAAACCCTTTATAACAAAGTGGGTCCCACACAATGATACATAAGAATAAATATTTTATTACACAATAGATAAACAATCATGAAAAATATTTTTATTTTATATATATATGAAAAAATTAAAACAGAAGGTGCTGGACCAATGTGAGAGACCAAGATCCTTTAGAAGCATTATACCAAAAGCAATTTCCCATGTGATTATGGCTGTATAACATTATGGGGGAAGGAAGACTCACTCCTATTTATGTCCATGAGCTAACTGTCCTCAGACATGACTCGCTATATTGGAGCAAAAAGCTCTTAATATTCCCCCAGAAAAAATTCACAACCTTGACTCTACAAAAGCCTAACCATGCAAAAAACACATGTAAGGGTTTACAAACATACCAAGTGCAAATGGCGCTTCTTTGGAAGTCCCTCATGCCCCGACGCGCATTTCGCTGTGCTTCATCAAGGAGGCCTTTTGCACTTGGTATGTTTGTAAACCCTTACATGTGTTTTTTGCATGGTTAGGCTTTTGTAGAGCCAAGGTTGTGAATTTTTTCTGGGGGAATATTAAGAGCTTTTTGCTCCAATATAGCGAGTCATGTCTGAGGACAGTTAGCTCATGGACATAATTAGGAGTGAGTCTTCCTTCCCCCATAATGTTATACAGCCATAATCACATGGGAAATTGCTTTTGGTATAATGCTTCTAAAGGATCTTGGTCACTCACATTGGTCCAGCACCTTCTGTTTTAATTTTTTCATATATATAAAATAAAAATCTTTTTCATGATTGTTTATCTATTGTGTAATAAAATATTTATTCTTATGTATCATTGTGTGGGACCAACTTTGTTATAAAGGGTTTAGGGTGCCACAAAAGTTATTTATGGTTGTTTAGCATGTATAATTACTGTAACTTGCTGTGGGGGCCTGGCGGTTCGCTCTGTTTTAGAGTCCAGTCACCTCCCAAGTTAGGGTGTGTCTTTGACACTTTCTTCAGAGAATTTCTCTGCTTAATTCTTAGCCCATAGGAGTAGCTACCTGTGATCTAATAAGACGGAATTTTCTGCTCCGTCTGAAATTTTTGTTTATATTTCTTCATACATTATATTCTGCTCTCTTCTATTCTTCCCTCAGAACTTCCTTCTATATCCTTTTTCTTAAGTGCTTTCTCTTCTTTACCCAACACCTCTTCCCCCCTACCACCACCTAGTCCCACTACTGATACTTGTACTAGTTTACGATGGCCACCTTGAACCTTTGTTCCTTGAACATCAGAGGATTTAATACTCCTGAAAAATGCTCGCAGGTTCTTTATCACATGCACAAGAAGCGGGTTCATGTGCTGCTTCTGCAGGAGACCCACTTTAGATCAGATCGGATACCTTCACTTAACCATAAATTTTACTCACACTGGTACCATAGCGGCAACCCACACTCAAAATCCAAAGGAGTTAGTATTGCCGTACACAAGTCGCTACAGGCTCAAGTAATTGCCTCTAGATCTGATACGCAAGGAAGATATATGTTTTTAAAGATTAAAATTATCAGAAATGTATTTACCATTGCTAATTTTTATCTCCCTAACCAGGATCAGATCAGAACTTGTAAAGCTTACCTACACGACCTCTCGGCATTCGCAGAGGGTGCGGTAATTGTCGGAGACTTCAATTTTACATTGGATCGAGTCCTGGACTCATCTTCGGGTAGGTTGTCCGTCTCCCCTCCCAGTTGGAGAGTCTGAATTCTAATCTAACGGAATATAGACTGGTTGATGTTTGGAGACTGATCCACCCAACTACACGTGACTATACTTTCTATTCTGCGGTACATGATTCGTATAGTAGGATAGATTATTTTTTAATTAGTCACGGGCTGCTCTCGTTTCACCCGACGACACAAATTGACACGATGATTTGGTCGGACCATGCCCCAGTCTTACTATCCTTGACGGTTCCAGAACTCACATCGAACGAATGGACTTGGTCCTTACACCCGGGGCTTCTCAAAAATCCCTCTTGTCAGGAGGCAATCAGGATGGCAATCACAGATTTTTTCAATATTCACAAAGATGACCCCACGGCTTTGTCATATCAGTGGGAGGCCTTAAAAGGAGTTATAAGGGGAGTATTCATCCAACAGGGGGCACGATTAAAGAGAGAAAGGGCTTCTGCCATTCCTAATTTGTTGAAGCACATCCAAGCTTTAGAGTTGGAACACAAAAGGTCACAAAATCAACAAGTCATGACTGACCTGTTGAAAGCTAGAACCGACTTAGGCCTCTTTCACACTTCAGTTTTTTGTGTCAGTTAAAATCCGCCAAAAAGGCGGACAAGCGGATCCGTTCCTAACTGATGTGAACGGATGCCACAGGATCCGTTTTTTGACGGATCCGCAGAATGAGGAAATTTAAAGCAACCGCTGGCCGGGGAGAGAGAGAGAGAGAGAGAATTTTTTTTGTCCGGCACCCAGACAGAATTTTGGGTTAAATCAGTGTCTGGAAGATCCGCCGCCCAAAAAAACGTTGCAAGCTCCGTTTGGAAATCTTTGAGGATGTTGACGGACACCAACATTTTGGCGGATCCTCACAAAAACGGATGCAACGGACGGCAATCCGTCAAGATCCGCCAATAATGAAAGTCAATGGGGAAAAAAACGGATCCACAAAGAAAAATGGCGGATTCATTTTTTTTCCAAATCGGAGGATCTTGACTGATTGTCAAAAACAGAAGTGTGAAAGAGGCCTTAAGCTTATTGCTAGATACAGTAACAGCAAGACAGAGAGACCGCTTCCGCAGATACCTATACGAATAGTCTGACAAGCCTGATAGGGCCTTAGCACGATTTTTACACCCGCGAATTCCTACTACCTATATACCTACCATTAAGTCTGGGTCAGGTAAATCCCTCCACTCCCCCTTGGAGATCGCAGACTCATTTAGGGGTTATTACAACTCCCTTTACAACCTTAGAGGACCTTTGGCAGACATGGCTGTGTCCGACTTCCAGGAAAGAGTGGATAACTATGTAAATAGCACTCCGATTCCTCCTCCTCCATCTGAGGACGTAATGGCCCTTGAGACCCCGTTCTCAGAACAGGAGGGAGATACTGGTTACAGTCAGGTCTCTGGCAAATGGCAAAAGCCCCTGTCCGGATGGATTCCCAGCTAACTTTTATAAGATATTTGCATCAAATTTAATTCCATTTATGACGAAACTCTTCAACTCTATCTCTGAGAATTGCCCTTTTGCCCCCAAACTTTAGCTGCCACGATTGTCGTTATTCCCAAGCCAGGAAAGGACCCCTTATTATGCGCTAATTATCGGCCTATCTCCCTAAATAATGTTGATGTAAAAGTATTCGCCAAAGCAATTGCAAAAAGACCAAGCCCCCTACTCCCTGGCTCCATTCACACGGATCAGGCTGGTTTTGTACAACGCAGGGAGGCTAGAGATAATACTGTGAAAACATTGCTCCTTGCCTCTCATATGCGTAAACATAAAATTCCAGCATGTCTATTGTTCATTGATGCGGAAAAGGCGTTTGATCGTCTAGGATGGACCTTTATTAGATCTGTCTTGACACAGCTTGGTTTGGGACCCGACATGCAGGGTAGGATTTTGGCACTATATCAAGGCCCCACAGCCCGACTTAGAGTTAATGGTACTTTGTCATCCCCCTTACAAATAGCTAATGGCACACGTCAGGGGTGCCCTCTTTCGCCCTTTATATTATTGCAATGGAGCATCTTGCAATCACACTGAGGAATGCTCCTGATATCGAGGGCCTTCAGGTTGGTCGGAATCATGTTAAATTGTCTATCTATGCAGATGACCTATTGATCTATATCACTAACCCGACCATTGCCTTCCCAGTGCTGATGAGAGAGTTCCAACAGTTTGGAGAAGCATCTAACTTTAAAGTTAATTATTCAAAGACAGAGGCCCTTAATATACAGTGGGGCAAAAAAGTATTTAGTCAGTCAGCAATAGTGCAAGTTCCACCACTTAAAAAGATGAGAGGCGTCTGTAATTTACATCATAGGTAGACGTCAACTATGGGAGACAAACTGAGAAAAAAAAATCCAGAAAATCAAATTGTCTGTTTTTTTTTCCTTTTATTTGCATATTATGGTGGAAAATAAGTATTTGGTCAGAAACAAAATTTCATCTCAATACTTTGTGATATATCCTTTGTTGGCAATGACAGAGGTCAAACGTTTTCTGTAAGTCTTCACAAGGTTGCCACACACTGTTGTTGGTATGTTGGCCCATTCCTCCATGCAGATCTCCTCTAGAGCAGTGATGTTTTTGGCTTTTCGCTTGGCAACACGGACTTTCAACTCCCTCCAAAGGTTTTCTATAGGGTTGAGATCTGGAGACTGGCTAGGCCACTCCAGGACCTTGAAATGCTTCTTACGAAGCCACTCCTTCGTTGCCCTGGCGGTGTGCTTTGGATCATTGTCATGTTGAAAGACCCAGCCACGTTTCATCATCAATGCCCTTGCTGATGGAAGGAGGTTTGCACTCAAAATCTCACGATACATGGCCCCATTCATTCTTTCATGTACCCGGATCAGTCGTCCTGGCCCCTTTGCAGAGAAACAGCCCCAAAGCATGATGTTTTCACCACCATGCTTTACAGTAGGTATGGTGTTTGATGGATGCAACTCAGTATTCTTTTTCCTCCAAACACGACAAGTTGTGTTTGTACCAAACAGTTCCAGTTTGGTTTCATCAGACCATAGGACATTCTCCCAAAACTCCTCTGGATCATCCAAATGCTCTCTAGCAAACTTCAGACGGGCCCGGACATGTACAGGCTTAAGCAGTGGGACACGTCTGGCACTGCAGGATCTGAGTCCATGGTGGCGTAGTGTGTTACTTATGGTAGGCCTTGTTACATTGGTCCCAGCTCTCTGCAGTTCATTCACTAGGTCCCCCCGCGTGGTTCTGGGATTTTTGCTCACCGTTCTTGTGATCATTCTGACCCCACGGGGTGGGATTTTGCGTGGAGCATCAGATCGAGGGAGATTATCAGTGGTCTTGTATGTCTTCCATTTTCTAATTATTGCTCCCACAGTTGATTTCTTCACTCCAAGCTGGTTGGCTATTGCAGATTCAGTCTTCCCAGCCTGGTGCAGGGCTACAATTTTGTTTCTGGTGTCCTTTGACAGCTCTTTGGTCTTCACCATAGTGGAGTTTGGAGTCAGACTGTTTGAGGGTGTGCACAGGTGTCTTTTTATACTGATAACAAGTTTCATCAGGTGCCATTACTACAGGTAATGAGTGGAGGAAAGAGGAGACTCTTAAGAAGTTACAGGTCTGTGAGAGCCAGAAATCTTGATTGCTTGTTTCTGACCAAATACTTATTTTCCACCATAATATGCAAATAAAAGGAAAAAAAACAGACAATGTGATTTTCTGGATTTTTTTTTCTCAGTTTGTCTCCCATAGTTGAGGTCTACCTATGATGTAAATTACAGACGACTCTCATCTTTTTAAGTGGTGGAACTTGCACTATTGCTGACTGACTAAATACTTTTTTGCCCCACTGTATCTCTCCCTGATGACCTGGTCCACAGACTCCGGGCTTCATTCCCTTTTAAATGGAAAGATAAAGCTATAAAATACTTGGGAGTTTGGATCCCCAGAAACGAAGTGGATCTTTTTTCCCTAAACTATGTCCCACTTTTACACAAAACTCTATTGGATCTTAAAAAATACAATAGATCTCAGCTATCATGGTTTGGTCGTGTAAACGTCATCAAAATGGACATTCTCCCCCGCTTTCTTTATCTTTTTCAAACAGTCCCAATAGCAATTCCTGACTATTTCTTTAATCGGTTACAATCTGCTATTAATGGTTTTGTCTGGGGAGCTCGTAGACCCCGAATTAGGTTCTCGGTTTTGACCAGACCCAAGACACAGGGAGGCACAGGTCTTCCTAGCTTCAAAAGATATTATCATGCAATTCTCCTGACTAGAATAGTTGACTGGAGATACAGCGACTTACATAAACAGTGGGTGATTTTAGAAAAACTCCTCTCTCGTTGCTCTCTATACTGGATACCATGGTGTGGTGCCAATTTTAGGCCCCCGATCTCGGACTTTCCACCTCTTACGCAGATAGTGTGGAGATTTTGGGATAGAAATCGGGGGAGACTGAGACTTTGTAACATTCCGAGTAGACTGGGCCCCCTCTTTGACAACATTGCTTTCCCTCCAGCAGTGGACAGGACTGTGTTTCTATGCTGGAGATCTGTCGAACAGGTGAGACTGGGCCAGGTGGCGGACAGACTCTCTGGGCTCTCCACTGTGGGAGGGGTTGCGGGACACCTGCCATAGCAAATCGCTATCTTGGCTTGAATTCGCTCAGTTGAAGGACTTCCTTTCGAGTATTTCCTTTAACACATCGACCCGATTTGAGTCCTTGATGCTGGCTGCGGAGGGTCCTACCCACACAGTCTCCTTGCTTTACAGTTTGATCCTGGAAACGTTATCTATTAACACCCCCAGCTTTATTACAGCTTGGGAGAGAGATCTGCGGACCACCCTCTCTGAAGCAGACCGTCTGAAGATCTTTACCCTTACCCACAAGACCTCTATATCTTGCAGATCACAAGAGAAAAATTCTAAAATATTAACGCACTGGTATAGGTGTCCTGTGCTCCTCCATAAAATAAATCCTGCAATTTCAAACTTATGCTGGAGATGTGACAATGAGGAGGGGTCTATGCTTCATATATGGTGGTCGTGCAGTCTTCTACATCCATTTTGGGAAGCTGTTTTTGGAGCCTTTCACTTGATGACGGGCGTTCACTGTGAGCCATCCCCTCAAATAGCTCTCCTTTCATTGATTCCTGGGTCTATAACAACCATAAAGAAAGGAATTATGAGGTTCTGCTTAATAGCGGCCAGAACAATTATTCCCCGGTACTGGAGAGCGACAAGGGTTCCGTCTGCGGTGGAGTGGGTGTCCGAGATGGATAGAGTGAACCGAATGGAGTCGCTGATGGCTCAAGATGATGAATCTGTGACCGAGCGGGGACAAATGTGGTTCCTCTGGGACACATTCAAGGAGAGTTCGGAGTTTCCGGGCTGGTTAACTGAGTTTCCATAGTTTTCGTAGTGTAGCTGGGTCCGAGGTTGGTTTATTTCCCCCTCCCCTTCCCCCATTTCTTACCCACTTTCTCTATTCTCTTTCCCTCTTCTTGACTTTATTTCTCTATATCTGCCTTTTTCCTACACAATCTCAGAATGATTAGTCCAAAGGTTACTAAAATGTGAATGGACATGACGTGTCTGATTTGAGATATCTAGGATTACAAGCTTGTTTTGTCCCTCACAATGTTGTATCTTACCTGTCTGTATATTCTGATGTATTCATATGTATATCATCTTTCTGGATTGTTGTACCTTATTTTGAAAAGTTTAATAAACACATTTATGAGAAAAAAAAACCAAAACAACAGAATATAACTCCAAGTAAATCAAACTTCTGTGAAATTAAACTGTCCACTTAGGAAGCAACACTGATTGACTATCATTTTCACATGCTGTTGTGCAAATGGAATAGACAACAGATGGAAATTATTGGCAATTATCAAGACACCCTCAATAAAGGCGTGGTTCTGCAGGTGGGGAACACAGACCACATCTCAGTACCAATGCTTTCTGGCTGATGTTTTGGTCACTTTTGAATGTTGGTTATGCTTTCATACTCGTGGTAGCATGAGTAGGAATAGGAGGAACACTGCCAGAGCCCTGCAAAATGACTTCCAGCAGGCCACAAATGTGCATGTGTCTGCACAAACGGTTAGAAACAGACTCCATGAGGATGGTCTGAGGGCCCGGCGTCCACAGATGGGGGTTGTGCTCAAAGGCCAACACCGTGCAGGATGCTTGTCATTTGCCACAGAACCCCAGGATTGGCAAATTCGTCACTGGCGCCCCTGGGTTCTTCACAGATGAAAGCAGGTTCACACTGATCACATATGACAGACGTGACAGAGTCTGGAGACACCATGGAGAGCGATCTGCTGCGTGCAACAACCTCTAGCATGACTGGTTAGGCAGTGGGTCAGTAATGGTGTGGGGTGGCATTTATTTGGAGGGCCGCACGGTGTTGGGCTGTAAGCACAACCCTCATCTGTGGCACTGGGCACTCAGACCATCCTCATGGAGTTGGTTTCTATCCATTTGCGCAGACACATGCACATTTGTGGCCTGTTGGAGGTCATTTTTCAGGGCTCTGGCATTGCTCCTCCTGTTCCTCCTTGCACAAAAGCTGAGGTAGCCATCCTGCTGCTGGGTTGTTGCCCTCCTACGGCCCCCTCCATGTCTCCTGGTGTACTGGCCTGTTTCCTGGTAGTGCCTCCAGCCTCTGGACACTACGCTGACAGACACAGTAAACCTTCTTGACACAGCTCGCATTGATGTGCCATCCTGGATGACCTGCACTACCTGAGCCACTCGTGTGGGTTGTAGAGTCCGTTTCATGCTACTATGAATGTGAAAGCACAACCATCATTCAAAAGTGACCAAAACATCAGCCAGAAAGCATTGGTACTGAGATGTGGTCTGTGGTCCCCACCTGCAGAACCACTTCTTTACTGAGGGTGTCTTGATAATTGCCAATAATTTCCTTCTGTTGTCTATTTCATTTGCACAACAACATGTGAAATTGATTGCCAGTGTTGCTTCCTAAGCGTGGACAGTTTGATTTCACAGAAGTTTGATTTACTTGAGGTTATATTCTGTTGTTTAAGTGTTCCCTTTATTTTTTTGAGCAGTGTATATTCTCATTTCCATGGAGGTTCCCAGAAGGTCATTGATACTTGTTCAGGGCAAATAACTGTTTTTTATTATCTTAACACTTATCTTCCAAACCAATGAATGCAAATGACCAGGTCATTTACATTCATCTTCTAACAAAAGGACCTTTGCCCAGGAGATGTTTATCCTAAATGGAGGCAGTTTCAGTGTCCAATACAGATACCTTGTTGACATCAAAGAAGTTTTACACATAAAAGGGCACACAGATATACAGGGAGGGGGGAGGACACACACAGAGAGCAGAGGGGAGATGTGACAGAGATGATATGGAGATGAGAGAGATGGACACAGATTGAATTCTACCTGAATAATGTAATGTCTGTTTAGTTTATGTGTATATTTATTGTTTATACTGTATTATTTAATCTTATCAATTTATTAAGTAAATTCAACTAGTTTTATTCAATTCTCGTGTGAGCATTTTCTTATTCATTACAACCCATTGGAACCCTTACAAAATATTGGGCCACTCATCTCACACTAACAATACACAGAAATTGATGCCCCGCATCAAACCCAGGTCCCTCCAGCCTGGCCCAAATGGGTTCTGCGCATCATAATTGGCATCAAAGTGGGCAAACAGCCAATTTTCACATATTTGAATAAGTAGCTGATGTTTTAAGGGGTTAAATGACTTTGGGTCACTCATCTCACACTAAGAATACACAGATAGGGATGCCTCGCATCAAATCCTGCTCCCTCTAGCCTGGCGCAAATGGGTTCTGGGCATCAGAACTGGCATCAAAGTGGGAAACAGCCAATTTTCATAGATTTGAATAAGTAACTGATGTTTTTAAGGGGTTAAATGACTTTGGGCCACTCATCTCACACTAAGAATACACAGACAGTGTTGCCTCGCATCAAACCCAGGTCCCCCTAGCCTGGCCCAAATGGGTTCTGGGCATCAGAACTGGCATCAAAGTGGACAGACATTCCATTTTGGCCATTTGAAAAAGTAACTGATGTTTTTAAGGCCATGTGCAGACGTTGCAAATTTAATTGCGGTTCCGCCGCGGTTTGTACCACGCGGAATTGCCTCAAATTCGCAGTGTAGTGCACCTACAATGGAAGTCTATGGGAACTGCAGACTTGCTGTGCACATGCTGCGGAAAAAAAACGCACAGAAACGCAGCGGTTTATTTTCCGCAGCATGTCACTTTTCTGCGGTACCGCTGCGGTTCTGCACCCATAGACTCCCATTGTAGCAGGCAAATCCGCTGCAAAACCGCAGATCTAAAAAAGATCTGCGGTTTTGCTGCTGATTTGGTGCATTTTGGGGTTGCAGAAACCGCAGGAAAGGGAAATGATGTCACAGGAAGGAGGAAGTGTATGTGCTGTGTGTGAAGAAAATGGATTTGTACCGTCGTATGGGGATGGATGTGAGGCGTATGATTGATTTGGTAAGTAATGTCTGTGTGTGTCAGTCTGTGTCTGTGTGTCAGTCTGTGCGTCAGTCTGTGTGTCTGTAGTGACAGATTGTGGTCATTCGTCGGATGGGACAACTCTCCCATCCAAATATGATGGGAGAGTTGTCCCATCGTCAGGCGAATGACCATAATGGGTTAACAAAAAAAAGAAACACATGACATACATGTAACAAACAGTACATACAACACACAACATGTATAACCTACTCACCACATACGCCTTGCACCCGAAGCCTTCCCTCACTCACCTTCAAATAAATTTAAAAAAAAAACCTTGTCCGCCGCTTTGTCGTGTCCCACGATGTCCTCCGGTGATGCACTGCAAGAGTTAAATTGCTCCTGCAGTGTGCGCTGGTCGCCGGTAGTTTCCCACGGTTCAATGAACTCCGGGATCTCGCTTTACGGTAATTGACCTGTCTGAAAGGTTATTACAGAAAAACAGGTGAATAAAAATAAGTGAAAGAGAGATTGTCCATTGTTCATAGCAAAGCAGCATGTATTCTTCTTCTCTCCGAGATCCTGAATAGCAAATGGCCTCTGTCTCTCTTAGGCTTCTCACATAGCCGTCAAGTAATATACCAGCTGTTATGTCATGTCATGGCCCAACACAGGCGACATCTTCGTGTCTGTCTCTCATGATGGTGAGGGAAGAAGACAGCGACCTCTACAGTTAGCCATGAATTATATACGTCTCTTGAAGCACGTGATCTCGGTATATATGGAGTTTGACATTTACCTCAAGGCTAAACTTAAATATGTAGTGAGCTGACATTTCTACCATGAGCCAAGCTTAAAAATAGCCTATGTCATATAAGCTAAAGCAATCTACAGAACTGGGTGTAATAAGAAATATTTAACGAATTATTAATATTTAACAATTCCCCCTTTTGAGGGAGACAGACATTAATTGGAACCCTCAAAATATAATGAGATCTTTTTTCTTCTTTTCTTCTTCTTTGACAAAATATTTTAATATCAATCATAATAATAATATCAGATTACCGTTATAAGTACTCAATGACATAATTGATGTGAATTCATGTTATGGTAAGCCGTGAACAATATTCATATAAAATATGTATAATTATACTTCCCTAAGTCTAAATTGAAGCATCTCAGGTCCAGTCATCATCATCTGATGTCATCTGGTCTTCATTTTGATGTCTTCTATCTTCTTCTTGATTCTTTTAAAAACACAGTTTTTCTATAGCATATAGATGTTGTAGAAATCGTGTTGTGTAAAAATTAAAGTCCATAAATTCAAATGTTGATAAGAAACAAAGTCTATAGATGAAATGCAGCTTTAATATCTGTGCAGTGTCACCTTTAAAAACCTGGGCTTACATTGGCTCGCCTTGGATATTCTGGAATCCTCCATCGGCACTGGTCTTTGAACAGGTGTGACGTCTTTGGTCAGCAAAGCAAGGGTTAAAATGACTCTTCCTTGCTAAACATAGCACCATAACCAGTCCTTGTCCTAATGCACAGGACATATGTCAGGGTTAATTACCTTCATTGTTCACCAGCTTTCATGGAAGCTTTTCAGGTGATTGAAAACCTCTGGAACTTGATAAGAACGTGATAACACAGTTCATCTCAGCATCATAGGAGCATCGTCCTCTGGTTGTCAGGTTAGACACTTTAATCGTGACTGTCAGTGGTGGATACTGCACTTGTGATTGACAGTGGTGGATACTGCACTTGTGACTGTCAGTGGTGGATACTGCACTTGTGACTGTCAGTGGTGGATACTGCACTTGTGACTATCAGTGGTGGATACTGCACTTGTAATTAACACAGTTCATTTCTCAGAAGTCATAGCTTTGTTACCTTCTGGGACTTCTGGATAGCGACATTCTTCTTCTTGCAACTGATAAGAATCAATTTTAATATGAAAAGTCTTTATTAACGTAATTTCAGTATCTTGCTTGAAGTCTTCATTCCCTAGTCTATACCAAATCTGGTAATTTTCCTATCCTATAATATCACAGCGTACCATAGCAATCAGTAATATCCATATAATTATTATCAGAATTTGTACCATATATGGATTTCAATATTTGAAATAATAAACCAATAATAAGTGATAATACATTATTATCCATTTTTTTCATGTGATAGAACATTTTTATGTCATAGGTGTAATTACCTTTTTCAACCCATAGGTGTCACTGTGTTTTATGTAACCAGTGTTTTCATCTTTATTAATAAGGAATATATTTATTATACTAATAATATGTAGGAATGTATAGCCATGAACCAAAATAAGAATATATGAGTGAGCGAATGAATGAATAAAAGAATTGTTGCATATAACTCAGAAGTGAAACATTTTCCTTAGTAATAGAACCATATAATTGCTATATTTAATGAAGCAATATTCTCAGTAGACATTACCCCACTAAATATTGGTGAAAGAATTAAAAATAATGAAAAATAAGAATAAAAATAAAAATAAGAATAAGGCCTTTATGTTGATGCAGAGTAGTTATGTCTTCAGTAACATATACCCTTAATATTTCCATGATCTGGATTATTTCATAATTGTCATAAACTTATGTTACCAAAATATTCAAATTATGCAACTTTGCATGTAATTCCTCTTAGTGCAAAGAAATGACTCTTTATAATACTTGTTATTATACCCAATACTTATACCATTGTACCTTATTAATATTTTTTCCTATTAAAATGTGTGAAGAAGAGGGTATTAATCAAATGTGATGATGTAGTCAGGATCAAAAACATATTTTCCCCCTTAATACCAAAAAAATATTGTTCTATGAAATAATTCATTTATCAAAACCAAAATTAAAAATAATTAATGTATAAATTATGTGAATTTATACTTGCTTATACCATTTATTTGTCTGAAGATGTGTAACCATCAAAATTAATTTGAATATCATAAAATTATCCTTTGGAAAAATTAATTTGCATAAACCATTTTGATGTGCGATTGCACTTTGCACTTATCCACTATTAACTAAATCAAGAAATAATAATTACTATAGAAATATAGAAATATATGTTGTATAGATAATATTTCATTATATATCCTAATATTCTAATAATTTATCTGATCTGCATATTTCTCCTAAAGATAAAAGCTTTGGGTTTTTTTTTTTTTCTCTCATTCAGAATCCTGAGGCCTCATACAAACGTATCACATCACTCGCTCAGCAGCTGCTCATACACTCAGTCACTGTCACTCAGACTGTGTCACATATTTAAGTTTAAACCAAATACCTCACATACGAAGGTGTGATGAATACACGTATTTTAACCCAAATTATCCTAATTATCAATGCATTGTAAACTATTTCAATTTAGTCTCTTAATATTTCTTTGAATATTCCCCAAATACACATGACATAAATATATGTATAGCTATACTTGACATTTAGGCCTGGAAAAAAAATTCCATTGCTTTGCAAAAGCTGAGACCCCTTTAAAAATTCTTTCCCTAAGGAACAGGGACATAGTATACTGGTCTGGTATACTTATTATTAGAACAAGGTACAAATTCCACATGCTGTGGTAGTCATTCGAACCATGCAGTGAAGGCACACACACAGAACATATTTTAAAATGCAGTTAGTTATTTTCTTTTAAGTGTTAAATATATGAAATCATGCAATTATTGCAACTTCCTGTGTAAATAAAGGCATAAATCCTTGGAAGAGAATTTTTCCCGATTAAGTCCTGCTTTGAAATGAAAATTCTAAGGAAACATAAAAAATAAGGTTAATATCATATTCATAATTCTAAATATTATTACTGATGTAGATTTTAATTTTCATTAAAAAATACAGTTCTACTATTTCTACTTCTACAAACACTCTATATATACTGTATGAATATGTATATATCCACAAACCATAAAACTACAGGATTATACTCTATAAAATAATTACATATAACTCACTAATTGTATAACACTGTTACACAAAATATATATATATAATTACTTTTTCTAGCCAATTCCTAAACCCATACTTATTTCTCTGCAAAAAATATCCTGAAAGGTTCTTGCCATTTTGAAGCTGATAGATTCTTGGAGCAGAGTATTCAGTTTACAGGCCATGATGTCACTCACCACCTGTTTCTGTCTGTCAAATTCGGCCATCTTGGTTACAGAAAGATCAGAACTCATCATTTTTCTTAATTCAATTTGTGTCTTTTCGGTGTTCCTTTGCATCATTCCATATGGCTTATAACAAACATGTGATTTCCTTTGTTCTTCATATATTTGATTTTGTGGAAAACTCATTTTAGAAGGTTTTGCTAATGCAAGCTTCTGATAAGATTTTACTCTGCCTGTCTTTACAAAATTAGCACAATTTACTTTCCTCTCACGATTCTAATGTTTTCTGGCAAAATCAAGGGATTGCGCACATTCAAACAAAGAATCTTTTTGTGACGCAATAACACGAGATGCAGGATTTAGAAACCAAAATTTGCTTACAAAACTCCTTATGAGGGACGGTGTTTTGACATTCTCACTCAGCATTTTGTACAAACGTTCATATATGGACATGAACGTAAAAATACATTCCTTCCGACCAATCCTTAATTTTTGAAGAATATCAATATCTGGATGATTTTCATTTGATGAACAAAAAATGAGAATTTTTAATCTGTCTTTATCAGTTAAATTCTCATGTGTTTCACCAGATAACTTTAAAGATAACCTCCTGGAAAAGGTTACAGGGATCCACATTTTGAACAACTGATTCTTCTCCTCGTTAGATAAATCAAATTTATCAACACAACTTTCAAAAACCTCAGAGTTTCTACAAACATGGATTTTGCTGTCATATGCAGGAATTATTTTGCATATCTCTAGCAAAGTTTTTCTTACTTTCCTTCGGATTTGGGCCTGTGAGTGATCTATTTTTAGTGGTACGTCTTTCCCTTGTACATCCTCTACGTCAGTTCTGAAGTCTCCTCCTACTTCTCCATCTTGTTCCACGTCTGCAAGGTCACCTTCAATGGCTGCTACAGACACTTGATTACAGTCAATCTCCCTAACTTTACAGCCAATCTCGAGAACATCACAACAATCATTTTTGGATTTCTCTGACACAGATCTATGAAATATATCTACCATCTGTAGAATATTTTTTAATCTCTCTCTTTCTCTATTGAAAAACTTAGAATCTAACCTTTGATTCTCGAGTTCACACTCGGCATATAAACTTAACCATAAAACTTCTGAATTAGAATTGTCTACAGACTTAAATTTCAATTTACTCTGCTTAGCAAGACAATTAATGACATCCATTTTATCTTACCTTGAAATGTCTCAGCTTGTTCCTTTGATGGACAACGCTGGGTTCCTGTCTTCACACGTCTGGCTTATGTCTGGTACTTTTGGCCCTTGTAGTACTTCTCAATCTATCTGGCACTTCTTAGTCCTCACGTCTAGGTTCCGTCTGATTCTTGTGAATAGTGGAGTTTCTGACAACTTGCACATATGAGCAAAGTTCAATCCCCCTTGTGGGCAAGTGGAGGGAAATCCGCAAAAAAGTACAAAAATTCAGATCTGGCTGGCTCTCCAATGTAAAATAATGCTTATCCTGTAAAATACTCAGGACTAGTTACCAGATAAAAATATAGTGGTTTATTTGGATTCTTCCATCAAAGAAAGGTTATTACAGAAAAACAGGTGAATAAAAATAAGTGAAAGAGAGATTGTCCATTGTTCATAGCAAAGCAGCATGTATTCTTCTTCTCTCCGAGATCCTGAATAGCAAATGGCCTCTGTCTCTCTTAGGCTTCTCACATAGCCGTCAAGTAATATACCAGCTGTTATGTCATGTCATGGCCCAACACAGGCGACATCTTCGTGTCTGTCTCTCATGATGGTGAGGGAAGAAGACAGCGACCTCTACAGTTAGCCATGAATTATATACGTCTCTTGAAGCTCGTGATCTCGGTATATATGGAGTTTGACATTTACCTCAAGGCTAAACTTAAATATGTAGTGAGCTGACATTTCTACCATGAGCCAAGCTTAAAAATAGCCTATGTCATATAAGCTAAAGCAATCTACAGAACTGGGTGTAATAAGAAATATTTAACGAATTATTAATATTTAACACCCGCAGCTGTCAGCAGAGCCTTTGATGGCTACAAAAATATAGGGCGACCCCACGTAATTTTTTTTGGGGGGGATCCCCATTTTCTAATAGCCATCAAAGACTCTCCTGACAGTTGTGGGTTGATATTCATAGCCTGGGTAGATTAACCCCTTCCCAGTATACAAAAAATCACCAAACAGTTGCTGGATTTCCCTGTCTCGACTTGAACAAAATGGCGGGAGCACACGCCATTTTCTTAAAGGCCAGACAGGGAAATCCAGTGACGGGGGGCCGATTTTTTGCATCCTGGGAAGGGGTTAAGCTTCACAGGCTATGAATATCAGCCCGCAGCTGTATGAACAAAAAGCATCAATCGAAATCACATTTTAAAACCAATGGAGGCCTGTATTTGGAGAGACAACCCAAATTAAAGTGGAATCAATTTAAAATGAGGCTTAGTATTATGTGTGGCCTCCATGTGCCTGTTAGACCTCACTACAACGCCTGTACCTCACAACAAATACCACCCCACACCTTTATTACTGACCCACTGCCAAAATGGTCATGCTGAAGGATGTCGCAGGCAGCAGGTTCACACTCAGCACATGTGACAGACGTGACAGAGTCTGGAGTCACCATACAGAGCGATCTGCTGCCTGCAGCATCATTAAGCATGATATGTTTGGCAGTGGGTTAGTAATGGTGTGGGCTGGATTTTGTTGGTAGGGCCACACAGCCCTCCAGGTGCTTGCCAGTGGTAGCCTGAGACTGCCAGTAGTTACCAAGATGAGATCCTCAGACGCCTTGTGAGGCCATATGCTGGTGTGGTTGGGCCTAGGTTCCTCAATGGCAGACCTCATGTGCCTGGAGTGTCAGCTGTTCCTGCTAGATGAAGGCATTAAAGCCATGGACTGGCCCGTCCATTCCCCAGAATCCGATTTACCACATCTGGGACATCATGTGTTGCTACATCGACCAAAGTCACATCGCACCACAGACTGTCCTGGAGTTGACGGATTCTGTAGTCTATGTCTGGGAGGAGATCCCTCAGGAGAACATCCGCAACATCATCAGGAGCATGGCCAGGCAGCGAGTATTTGTTTCGCAGTTTAGTTCTGTAGTGGGCGTGTCAGGGGGGGTGGCAGTGTTTGTGAGATGTAGTGCTGATTGGTTTACCACGGCAGTGAGGGCGGTGCATTTATGAGCGCGCTCACATCCAGATCCTGGGGCAGGCTGGGAAAGTCGAACACATTCAAGAGCGCGCAGATTCGCAGAAATTAGAAGGCGGCGGCGCGCATTCATGAGCGCGCATTTTTACCGGACGCAGTGCATTTCACAGGTGCAGCGTCTGCGCTTTTCACAGGTGCAGCGTCTGCGCTTTTCACAGGTGCAGCGTCTGCGCTTTTCACAGCTGCTGGGAGCGCTTTTCACGGGTGCAGCGTCTGCGCATTTCACAAGTGCTGGGCGCGCTTTTCACTGGTGCAGCATCTGCATTTCACAGGTGCTGGCTCGCTTTTCACCGGTGCAGTGTCTGTGCATTTCACAGGTGCTGGACTCGCCTTTCACGGGTGCAGCGTCTGCGCATTTCACAGGTGCTGGGCGCGCTTTTCACCGGTGCAGCGTCTGCGCATTTCACAGGTGCTGGGCTCACACTCCCTCCGAGTGTCGCCTAGCTAGGGGGCCCACACTCCGTCCGAGTGTCGCCTATCTAGGGGGCCCACACTCCGTCAGAGTGTCGCCTTGCTAGGGGGCCCACACTCCCTCCGAGTGTCGCCTAGCTAGGGGGCCCACACTCCATCAGAGTGTCGCCTAGCTAGGGGGCCCACACTCCCTCCGAGTGTCGCCTAGCTAGGGGGCCCACACTCCGTCCGAGTGTCGCCTAGCTAGGGGGCCCACACTCCGTCCGAGTGTCGCCTAGCTAGGGGGCCCACACCCCGTCCGAGTGTCGCCTAGCTAGGGGGCCCACACTCCGTCCGAGTGTCGCCTAGCTAGGGGGCCCACACCCCGTCCGAGTGTCGCCTAGCTAGGGGGCCCACCCTCCGTCAGACTGTCGCCTAGCTAGGGGGCCCACACTCCCTCCGAGTGTCGCCTAGCTAGGGGGTCCACACTACGCCCGAGTGTCGCCTAGCTAGGGGGCCCACACTCCGTCCGAGTGTCGCCTAACTAGGGGGCCCACACTCCGCCCGAGTGTCGCCTAGCTAGGGGGCCCACACTCCCTCCGAGTGTCGCCTAGCTAGGGGGTCCACACTCCGTCCGAGTGTCGCCTAGCAAGGGGGCCCACACTCCGTCTGAGTGTCGCCTAGCTAGGGGCCCACACTCCGTCCGAATGTCGCCTAGCTAGGGGGCCCACACTCTGTCAGAGTGTCGCCTAGCTAGGGGGCCCACACTCCGTCAGAGTGTCGCCTAGCTAGGGGGACCACACTCCGTCAGAGTGTCTCCTAACTAGGGGGCCCACACTCCGTCAGAGTGTCACCTAGCTAGGGGGCCCACACTCCGTCCGAGTGTCGCCTAGCTATGGGGCCCACACTCCGTCCGAGTGTTGCCTAGCAAGGGGGCCCACACTCCGTCCGAGTGTCGCCTAGCTAGGGGGCCCACACTCCGTCCGAGTGTCGCCTAGCTAGGGGGCCCACACTCCGTCCGAGTGTCGCCTAGCAAGGGGGCTCACACTCCGTCCGAGTGTCGCCTAGCAAGGGGGCCCACACTCCGTCTGAGTGTCGCCTAGCTAGGGGCCCCACACTCTGTCAGAGTGTCGCCTAGCTAGGGGCCCCACACTCTGTCAGAGTGTCGCCTAGCTAGGGGCCCCACACTCTGTCAGAGTGTCGCCTAGCTAAAGGCCCCACACTCTGTCAGAGTGTCGCCTAGCTAGGGGGCCCACACTCTGTCAGAGTGTCGCCTAGCTAGGGGGCCCACACTCCGTCCGAGTGTCGCCTAGCTAGGGGGCTCACACTCCGTCCGAGTGTCGCCTAGCTAGGGGGCCCACACTCCGTCCGAGTGTCGCCTAGCTAGGGGGCCCACACTCCGTCCGAGTGTCGCCTAGCTAGGGGGCCCACACTCCGTCCGAGTGTCGCCTACCTAGGGGGCCCACACTCCGTCCGAGTGTCGCCTAGCTAGGGGGCCCACACTCCGTCCGAGTGTCACCTAGCTAGGGGGCCCACACTTCGTCCGAGTGTCGCCTAGCTAGTGGGCCCACACTCCGTCCGAGTGTCGCCTAGCTAGGGGGCCCACACTCCGTCCGAGTGTCACCTTGCTAGGGGGCCCACACTCCGTCCGAGTGTCGCCTAGCTAGGGGGCCCACTCTCCGTCCGAGTGTCGCCTAGCTAGGGGGCCCACACTCCGTCCGAGTGTCGGCTAGCTAGGGGGCCCACACTTCGTCCGAGTGTCGCCTAGCTAGGGGGCCCACACTCCGTCCGAGTGTCGCCTAGCTAGGGGGCCCACACTCCGTCCGAGTGTCGCCTAGCTAGGGGGCCCACACTCCGTCCGAGTGTCGCCTAGCTAGGGGGCCCACACTCCGTCCGAGTGTCGCCTAGCTAGGGGGCCCACACTCCGTCCGAGTGTCGCCTAGCTAGGGGGCCCACACTCCGTCCGAGTGTCGCCTAGCTAGGGGGCCCACACTCCGTCCGAGTATCGCCTACCTAGGGGGCCCACACTCCGTCCAAGTGTCGCCTAGCTAGGGGGCCCACACTCCGTCCGAGTGTCACCTAGCTAGGGGGCCCACACTCCGTCCGAGTGTCGCCTAGCTAGGGGGCCCACTCTCCGTCCGAGTGTCGCCTAGCTAGGGGGCCCACACTCCGTCCGAGTGTCGCCTAGCTAGGGGGCCCACACTCCGTCAGAGTTTCGCCTAGCTAGGGGGCCCAAACTCCGTCCGAGTTTCGCCTAGCTAGGGGGTACACACTCCGTCCGAGTGTCGCCTAGCTAGGGGGCCCACACTCCGTCCGAGTGTCGCCTAGCTAGGGGGCCCACACTCCATCCGAGTGTCGCCTAGCTAGTGGGCCCACACTCCGTCCGAGTGTCACTTGGATAGGGGGCCCACACTCCGTCCGAGTGTCGCCTAGCTAGGGGGCCCACACTCCGTCCGAGTGTCGCCTAGCTAGGGGGCCCACACTCCGTCCGAGTGTCGCCTAGCTAGGGGGACCACACTCCGTCCGAGTGTCGCCTAGCTAGGGGGCCCACACTCCGTCCGAGTGTCGTCTAGCTAGGGGGCCCACACTCCGTCCGAGTGTCGCCTAGCTAGGGGGCCCACACTCCGTCCGAGTGTCGCCTAGCTAGGGGGCCCACACTCCGTCCGAGGGCCGCCTAGCTAGGGGGCCCAACACTCCGTCCGAGTGTCGCCTAGCTAGGGGGCCTACACTCCGTCCGAGTGTCGCCTAGCTAGGGGGCCCACACTCCGTCCGAGTGTCGCCTAGCTAGGGGGCCCACACTCCGTCCGAGTGTCGCCTAGCTAGGGGGCCCACACTCCGTCCGAGTGTCGCCTAGCTAGGGGGCCCGCACTCCGTCCGAGTGTCGCCTAGCTAGTGGGCCCGCACTCCGTCCGAGTGTCGCCTAGCTAGGGGGCCCACACTCCGTCCGAGTGTCACCTTGCTAGGGGGCCCACACTCCGTCCGAGTGTCGCCTAGCTAGGGGGCCCACTCTCCGTCCGAGTGTCGCCTAGCTAGGGGGCCCACACTCCGTCCGAGTGTCGGCTAGCTAGGGGGCCCACACTCCGTCCGAGTGTCGGCTAGCTAGGGGGCCCACACTCCGTCCGAGTGTCGCCTAGCTAGGGGGCCCACACTCCGTCCGAGTGTCGACTAGCTAGGGGGCCCACACTCCGTCCGAGTGTCGCCTAGCTAGGGGGCCCACACTCCGTCCGAGTGTCGCCTAGCTAGGGGGCCCACACTCCGTCCGAGTGTCGCCTAGCTAGGGGGCCCACACTCCGTCCGAGTGTCGCCTAGCTAGGGGGCCCACACTCCGTCCGAGTGTCGCCTAGCTAGGGGGCCCACACTCCGTCCGAGTATCGCCTACCTAGGGGGCCCACACTCCGTCCGAGTGTCGCCTACCTAGGGGGCCCACACTCCGTCCGAGTGTCGCCTAGCTAGGGGGCCCACACTCCGTCCGAGTGTCACCTAGCTAGGGGGCCCACACTCCGTCCGAGTGTTGCCTAGCTAGGGGGCCCACTCTCCGTCCGAGTGTCGCCTAGCTAGGGGGCCCACACTCCGTCCGAGTGTCGCCTAGCTAGGGGGCCCACACTCCGTCAGAGTTTCGCCTAGCTAGGGGGCCCACACTCCGTCCGAGTTTCGCCTAGCTAGGGGGTACACACTCCGTCCGAGTGTCGCCTAGCTAGGGGGCCCACACTCCATCCGAGTGTCGCCTAGCTAGTGGGCCCACACTCAGTCCGAGTGTCACTTGGATAGGGGGCCCACACTCCGTCCGAGTGTCGCCTAGCTAGGGGGCCCACACTCCGTCCGAGTGTCGCCTAGCTAGGGGGCCCACACTCCGTCCGAGTGTCGCCTAGCTAGGGTGACCACACTCCGTCCGAGTGTCGCCTAGCTAGGGGGCCCACACTCCGTCCGAGTGTCGTCTAGCTAGGGGGCCCACATTCCGTCCGAGTGTCGCCTAGCTAGGGGGCCCACACTCCGTCCGAGGGCCGCCTAGCTAGGGGGCCCACACTCCGTCCGAGGGCCGCCTAACTAGGGGGCCCAACACTCCGTCCGAGTGTCGCCTAGCTAGGGGGCCTACACTCCGTCCGAGTGTCGCCTAGCTAGGGGGCCCACACTCCGTCTGAGTGTCGCCTAGCTAGGGGGCCCACACTCCGTCCGAGTGTCGCCTAGCTAGGGGGCCCACAATCCTTCCGCGTGTTGCCTAGCTAGGGGGCCCACACTCCGTCCGAGTGTCGCCTAGCTAGGGGGCCCACACTACGTCCGAGTGTCGCCTAGCTAGGGGGCCCACACTCCTTCCAAGTGTCGCCTAGCTAGGGGGCCCACACTCCATCCGAGTGTCGCCTAGCAAGGGGGTCCACACTCTGTCAGTGTGTCGCCTAGCTAGGGGGCCCACACTCCCTCCGAGTGTCGCCTAGCTAGGGTGACCACACTCCGCCCGAGTGTCGCCTAGCTAGGGGGCCCACACTCCTTCCGAGTGTTGCCTAGCTAGGGGGCCCACACTCCGGCCTAGTGTCGCCTAGCTAGGGGGCCCACACTACGTCCGAGTGTCGCCTAGCTAGGGGGCCCGCACTCCTTCCAAGTGTCGCCTAGCTAGGGGGCCCACACTCCATCCGAGTGTCGCCTAGCAAGGGGGTCCACATTCTGTCAGTGTGTCGCCTAGCTGGGGGCCCACACTCCCTCCGAGTGTCGCCTAGCTAGGGTGAGCACACTCCGCCCGAGTGTCGCCTAGCTAGGGGGCCCACACTCCGTCCGAGTGTCGCCTAACTCGGGGTCCCACACTCCGCCCGATTTTCGCCTAGCTAGCGGGCCCACACTCCGTCCGAGTGTCGCCTAGCTAGGGGGCCCACACTCTGCCCGAGTGTCGCCTAGCTAGGGGCCCACACTCCGTCCGAGTGTCGCGTAGCTAGGGTACCCACACTCCGTCCGAGTGTCGCCTAGCTAGGGGGCTCACACTCCGTCCGAGTGTCGCCTAGCTAGGGGGCCCACACTCCGTCCGAGTGTCACCTAGCTAGGGGGCCCACACTCCGTCCGAGTGTCGCCTAGCTAGGGGGCCCACTCTCCGTCCGAGTGTCGCCTAGCTAGGGGGCCCACACTCCGTCTGAGTGTCGCCTAGCTAGGGGGCCCACACTCCGTCAGAGAGTCGCCTAGCTAGGGGTCCCACACTCCGTCCGAATGTCGCCTAGCAAGGGGGACCACACTCCGTCAGAGTGTCACCTAGCTAGGGGGCCCACACTCCCTCCGAGTGTCGCCTAGCTAGGGGGCCCACACTCCGTCAGAGTATCGCCTAGCTAAGGGGCCCACACTCCATCCGAGTGTCGCCTAGCTAGGGGGCCCACACTCCGCCCGAGTGTCGCCCAGCTAGGGGGCTCACACTCCGTCCGAGTGTCGCCTAACTAGGGGGCCCACTCTCCGCCCGAGTGTCGCCTAACTAGGGGGCCCACACTCCATCCGAGTGTCGCCTAGCTGGGGCCCACACTCCTCCCGAGTGTCGCCTAGCTATGGGGCCCACACTCCGTCAGAGTGTCGCCTAGCTAGGGGGCCAACACTCCGTCAGAGTGTCGCCTAGCTAGGGGGCCCACACTCCGTCAGAGTGTCGCCTAACTAGGGGGCCCACACTCCTTCAGAGTGTCACCTAGCTAGGGGGCCCACACTCCGTCCGAGTGTCGCCTAGCTAGGGGGCCCACACTCCGTCTGAGTGTCGCCTAGCAAGGGGGCCCACACTCCGTCCGAGTGTCGCCTAGCTAGGGGGCACACACTCCGTCAGAGTGTCGCCTAGCTAGGGGGCGCAGACTCCGTCCGAGTGTCGCCTAGCAAGGGGGCTCACACTCCGTCCGAGTGTCGCCTAGCAAGGGGGCCCACACTCCGTCCGAGTGTCGCCTAGCAAGGGGGACCACACTCCGTCAGAGTGTCGCCTAGCTAGGGGGACCACACTCCGTCCAAGTGTCGCCTAGCTAGGGGGCCCACACTCCGTCCGAGTGTCGACTAGCTAGGGGCCCACACTCCGTCCGAGTGTCGCATAGCTAGGGGGCCCACACTCCGTCCCAGTGTCGACTAGCCAGGGGGCCCACACTCCGTCCGAGTGTTGGCTAGCTAGGGGGCCCACACTCCGTCCGAATGTCGCCTAGCTAGGGGGCCCACACTCCGTCCGAGTGTCGCCTAGCTAGGGGGCCCACACTCCGTCCGAGTGTCGCCTAGCTAGGGGGCCCACACTCCGTCCGAGTGTCGCCTAGCTAGGGGGCCCACACTCCGTCCGAGTGTCGCCTAGCTAGGGGGCCCACACTCTGTCCAAGTTTCGGCTAGCTAGGGGGTCCACACTCCGAGTGTCGCCTAGCAAGGGGGCCCACACTCCGTCCGAGTGTCGCCTAGCTAGGGGGCCCACACTCCGTCCGAGTTTCGCCTAGCTAGGGGGTCCACACTCCGTCCGAGTGTCGCCTAGCTAGGGGGCCCACACTCCGTCCGAGTGTCGCCTAGCTAGGGGGCCCACACTCCGTCCGAGTGTCGCCTAGCTAGTGGGCCCACACTCCGTCCGAGTGTCACTTGGCTAGAGGGCCCACACTCCGTCCGAGTGTCGCCTAGCTAGGGGGCCCACACTCCGTCCGAGTGTCGCCTAGCTAGGGGGCCCACACCCCGTCTGAGTGTCGCCTAGCTTGGGGGCCCACCCTCCGTCAGAGTGTCGAATAGTTAGGGGGCCCACACTCCGTCCGAGTGTCGCCTAGCTAGGGGGCCCACACCCCGTCCGAGTGTCGCCTAGCTAGGGGGCCCACCCTCCGTCAGAGTGTCGCCTAGCTAGGAGGCCCACACTCCCTCCGAGTGTCGCCTAGCTAGGGGGTCCACACTCCGCCCGAGTGTCGCCTAGCTAGGGGGCCCACACTCCGTCCGGGTGTCGCCTAACTAGGGGGCCCACACTCCGCCCGAGTGTCGCCTAGCTAGGGGGCCCACACTCCGTCCGAATGTCGCCTAGCTAGGGGGCCCATACTCCGTCCGAGTGTCGCCTAGCTAGGGGGCCCACACTCTGTCCGAGTGTCGCCTAGCTAGGGGGCCCACACTCCGTCCGAGTGTCGCCTAGCTAGGGGGCCCACACTCCGTCCGATTGTCGCCTAGCTAGGGGGCCCACACTCCGTCCGAATGTCGCCTAGCTAGGGTGCCCACACTCCGTCCGAGTGTCGAAAAGCTAGGGGGTCCACACTCCGTCCGAGTGTAGCCTAGCTAGGGGGCCCACACTCCGTCCGAGTGTCGACTAGCTAGGGGGCCCACACTCCGTCCGAGTGTCGCCTAGCTAGGGGGCCCACACTCCGTCCGAGTGTCGAAAAGCTAGGGGGTCCACACTCCGTCCGAGTGTAGCCTAGCTAGGGGGCCCACACTCCGCCCGATTGTCGCCTAGCTAGGGGGCCCACACTCCGTCCGAGTGTCGCCTAGCTAGGGGGCCCACACTCCGTCCGAGTGTCGCCTATCTAGGGGGCCCACACTCCGTCCGAGTGTCGCCTAGCAAGGGGGCCCACACTGTCCGAGTGTCGCCTAGCTAGGGGGCCCACACTCCGTCCGAGTGTCGCCTAGCTAGGGGGCCCACACTCCGTCCGAGTGTCGCCTAGCTAGGGGGCCCACACTCCGTCCGAGTGTCGCCTAGCTAGGGGGCCCACACTCCGTCCGAGTGTCGCCTAGCTAGGGGGCCCACACTCCATCCGAGTGTCGCCTAGCAAGGGGGCACACACTCCGTCAGAGTGTCGCCTAGCTAGGGGGCCCACACTCCCTCCGAGTGTCGACTAGCTAGGGGGCCCACACTCCGTCCGAGTGTAGCCTAGCTAGGGGGCCCACAGTCCGTCCGAGTGTCGACTAGCTAGGGGGCCCACAGTCCGTCCGAGTGTCGACTAGCTAGGGGGCCCACACTCCGTCCGAGTGTCGACTAGCTAAGGGGCCCACACTCCGTCCGAGTGTCGCCTAGCTAGGGGGCCCACACTCTGTCCGAGTGTCGAAAAGCTAGGGGATCCACACTCCGTCCGAGTGTAGCCTAGCTAGGGGTCCCACACTCCCCCCGATTGTCGCCTAGCTAGGGGGCCCACACTCTGTCCGAGTGTCGCCTAGCTAGGGGGCCCACACTCCTTCTGAGTGTCGCCTATCTAGGGGGCCCACACTCCGTCCCAGTGTCGCCTAGCTAGGGGGCCCACACTCCGTCCGAGTGTCGCCTAGCTAGGGGGCCCACACTCCGTCCGAGTGTCGCCAAGCTAGGGGGCCCACACTCCGTCCGAGTGTCGCCAAGCTAGGGGGCCCACACTCCGTTCCAGTGTCGCCTAGCTAGGGGGACCACACTCCGCCCAAGTGTCGCCTAGCTGGGGGGCTCACACTCCGTCCGAGTGTCGCCTAGCTAGGGTTCCCACACTGTCCGAGTGTCGCCTAGCTAGGGGGCCCACACTCCGTCCGAGTGTCGCCTAGCTAGGGGGCCCACACTCCATCCGAGTGTCGCCTAGCTAGGGGGACCACACTCCGTCCGAGTGTCGCCTAGCTAGGGGGCCCACACTCCATCCGAGTGTCGCCTAGCAAGAGGGCACACACTCCGTCAGAGTGTCGCCTAGCTAGGGGGCCCACAATCCCTCCGAGTGTCGACTAGCTAGGGGGCCCACACTCCGTCAGAGTGTCGCCTAGCTAGGGGGCCCACACTCCCTCCGAGTGTCGCCTAGCTAGGGGGCCCACACTCCGTCCGAATGTCGCCTAGCTAGGGGGCATACACTCCTTCCGAGTGTCGGCTAGCTAGGGGGCCCACACTCCGTCCGAGTGTCGCCTAGCTAGGGGGCCCACACTCCGTCCGAGTGTCGCCTAGCTAGGGGGCCCACACTCCGTCCGAGTGTCGCCTAGCTAGGGGGCCCACACTCCGTCCGAGTTTCGCCTAGCTAGGGCCCCAAACTCCGTCCGAGTGTCGACTAGCTAGAGGGCCCACACTCCCTCCGAGTGTCGCCTAGCTAGGGGACCCACACTCCGTTCGAGTGTCGTCTAGCTAGGGGGCCCACACTCCATCCGAGTGTCGCCTAGCTAGGGGGCCCACACTCCGTCCGAGTGTCGCCTAGCTAGGGGGCCCACACTCCGTCCGAGTGTCACCTAGCTAGGGTGCACACACTCCGTCCGAGTGTCGCCTAGCTAGGGGGCCCACACTCCGTCCGAGTGTTGCCTAACTAGGGGACCCACACTCCGAGTGTCGCCTAGCAAGGGGGCCCACACTCCGTCAGAGAGTCGCCTACCTAGGAGGCACACACTCCGTCCGAGTGTCGCCTAGATAGGGGGTCCACACTCCGTCCGAGTGTCGCCTAGCTAGTGGGCCCACACTCCATCCGAGTGTCGCCTACCTAGGGGGACCACACTCCATCCGAGTGTCGCCTAGCTAGGGGACCCACACTTCGTCCAACTGTCGCCTATCTAGCGGGCCCACACTCCTTCCGAGTGTCGCCTAGCTAGAGGCCCCACACTCCGTCCGAGTGTCTCCTAACTAGGGGGCCCACACTCCGTCCGAGTGTCACCTTGCTAGGGGGCCCACACTCCCTCCGAGTGTCGCCTAGCTAGGGGGCCCACACTCTGTCAGAGTGTTGCCTAGCTAGGGGGCCCAGACTCCCTTCGAGTGTCGCCTAGCTAGGGGGCCCACACTCCGTCCGAGTGTCGCCTAGCTAGGGGGCCCACACTCCGTCCGAGTGTCGCCTAGCTAGGGGGCCCACACTCCGTCCGAGTGTCGCCTAGCTAGGGGGCCCACACTCCATCCGAGTGTCGCCTAGCTAGGGGGCCCACACTCCGCCCGAGTGTCGCCCAGCTAGGGGGCTCACACTCCGTCCGAGTGTCGCCTAACTAGGGGGCCCACTCTCCGCCCGAGTGTCGCCTAACTAGGGGGCCCACACTCCATCCGAGTGTCGCCTAGCTGGGGCCCACACTCCTCCCGAGTGTCGCCTAGCTATGGGGCCCACACTCCGTCAGAGTGTCGCCTAGCTAGGGGGCCAACACTCCGTCAGAGTGTCGCCTAGCTAGGGGGCCCACACTCCGTCAGAGTGTCGCCTAACTAGGGGGCCCACACTCCTTCAGAGTGTCACCTAGCTAGGGGGCCCACACTCCGTCCGAGTGTCGCCTAGCTAGGGGGCCCACACTCCGTCTGAGTGTCGCCTAGCAAGGGGGCCCACACTCCGTCCGAGTGTCGCCTAGCTAGGGGGCACACACTCCGTCAGAGTGTCGCCTAGCTAGGGGGCGCAGACTCCGTCCGAGTGTCGCCTAGCAAGGGGGCTCACACTCCGTCCGAGTGTCGCCTAGCAAGGGGGCCCACACTCCGTCCGAGTGTCGCCTAGCAAGGGGGACCACACTCCGTCAGAGTGTCGCCTAGCTAGGGGGACCACACTCCGTCCAAGTGTCGCCTAGCTAGGGGGCCCACACTCCGTCCGAGTGTCGACTAGCTAGGGGCCCACACTCCGTCCGAGTGTCGCATAGCTAGGGGGCCCACACTCCGTCCCAGTGTCGACTAGCCAGGGGGCCCACACTCCGTCCGAGTGTTGGCTAGCTAGGGGGCCCACACTCCGTCCGAATGTCGCCTAGCTAGGGGGCCCACACTCCGTCCGAGTGTCGCCTAGCTAGGGGGCCCACACTCCGTCCGAGTGTCGCCTAGCTAGGGGGCCCACACTCCGTCCGAGTGTCGCCTAGCTAGGGGGCCCACACTCCGTCCGAGTGTCGCCTAGCTAGGGGGCCCACACTCTGTCCAAGTTTCGGCTAGCTAGGGGGTCCACACTCCGAGTGTCGCCTAGCAAGGGGGCCCACACTCCGTCCGAGTGTCGCCTAGCTAGGGGGCCCACACTCCGTCCGAGTTTCGCCTAGCTAGGGGGTCCACACTCCGTCCGAGTGTCGCCTAGCTAGGGGGCCCACACTCCGTCCGAGTGTCGCCTAGCTAGGGGGCCCACACTCCGTCCGAGTGTCGCCTAGCTAGTGGGCCCACACTCCGTCCGAGTGTCACTTGGCTAGAGGGCCCACACTCCGTCCGAGTGTCGCCTAGCTAGGGGGCCCACACTCCGTCCGAGTGTCGCCTAGCTAGGGGGCCCACACCCCGTCTGAGTGTCGCCTAGCTTGGGGGCCCACCCTCCGTCAGAGTGTCGAATAGTTAGGGGGCCCACACTCCGTCCGAGTGTCGCCTAGCTAGGGGGCCCACACCCCGTCCGAGTGTCGCCTAGCTAGGGGGCCCACCCTCCGTCAGAGTGTCGCCTAGCTAGGAGGCCCACACTCCCTCCGAGTGTCGCCTAGCTAGGGGGTCCACACTCCGCCCGAGTGTCGCCTAGCTAGGGGGCCCACACTCCGTCCGGGTGTCGCCTAACTAGGGGGCCCACACTCCGCCCGAGTGTCGCCTAGCTAGGGGGCCCACACTCCGTCCGAATGTCGCCTAGCTAGGGGGCCCATACTCCGTCCGAGTGTCGCCTAGCTAGGGGGCCCACACTCTGTCCGAGTGTCGCCTAGCTAGGGGGCCCACACTCCGTCCGAGTGTCGCCTAGCTAGGGGGCCCACACTCCGTCCGATTGTCGCCTAGCTAGGGGGCCCACACTCCGTCCGAATGTCGCCTAGCTAGGGTGCCCACACTCCGTCCGAGTGTCGAAAAGCTAGGGGGTCCACACTCCGTCCGAGTGTAGCCTAGCTAGGGGGCCCACACTCCGTCCGAGTGTCGACTAGCTAGGGGGCCCACACTCCGTCCGAGTGTCGCCTAGCTAGGGGGCCCACACTCCGTCCGAGTGTCGAAAAGCTAGGGGGTCCACACTCCGTCCGAGTGTAGCCTAGCTAGGGGGCCCACACTCCGCCCGATTGTCGCCTAGCTAGGGGGCCCACACTCCGTCCGAGTGTCGCCTAGCTAGGGGGCCCACACTCCGTCCGAGTGTCGCCTATCTAGGGGGCCCACACTCCGTCCGAGTGTCGCCTAGCAAGGGGGCCCACACTGTCCGAGTGTCGCCTAGCTAGGGGGCCCACACTCCGTCCGAGTGTCGCCTAGCTAGGGGGCCCACACTCCGTCCGAGTGTCGCCTAGCTAGGGGGCCCACACTCCGTCCGAGTGTCGCCTAGCTAGGGGGCCCACACTCCGTCCGAGTGTCGCCTAGCTAGGGGGCCCACACTCCATCCGAGTGTCGCCTAGCAAGGGGGCACACACTCCGTCAGAGTGTCGCCTAGCTAGGGGGCCCACACTCCCTCCGAGTGTCGACTAGCTAGGGGGCCCACACTCCGTCCGAGTGTAGCCTAGCTAGGGGGCCCACAGTCCGTCCGAGTGTCGACTAGCTAGGGGGCCCACAGTCCGTCCGAGTGTCGACTAGCTAGGGGGCCCACACTCCGTCCGAGTGTCGACTAGCTAAGGGGCCCACACTCCGTCCGAGTGTCGCCTAGCTAGGGGGCCCACACTCTGTCCGAGTGTCGAAAAGCTAGGGGATCCACACTCCGTCCGAGTGTAGCCTAGCTAGGGGTCCCACACTCCCCCCGATTGTCGCCTAGCTAGGGGGCCCACACTCTGTCCGAGTGTCGCCTAGCTAGGGGGCCCACACTCCTTCTGAGTGTCGCCTATCTAGGGGGCCCACACTCCGTCCCAGTGTCGCCTAGCTAGGGGGCCCACACTCCGTCCGAGTGTCGCCTAGCTAGGGGGCCCACACTCCGTCCGAGTGTCGCCAAGCTAGGGGGCCCACACTCCGTCCGAGTGTCGCCAAGCTAGGGGGCCCACACTCCGTTCCAGTGTCGCCTAGCTAGGGGGACCACACTCCGCCCAAGTGTCGCCTAGCTGGGGGGCTCACACTCCGTCCGAGTGTCGCCTAGCTAGGGTTCCCACACTGTCCGAGTGTCGCCTAGCTAGGGGGCCCACACTCCGTCCGAGTGTCGCCTAGCTAGGGGGCCCACACTCCATCCGAGTGTCGCCTAGCTAGGGGGACCACACTCCGTCCGAGTGTCGCCTAGCTAGGGGGCCCACACTCCATCCGAGTGTCGCCTAGCAAGAGGGCACACACTCCGTCAGAGTGTCGCCTAGCTAGGGGGCCCACAATCCCTCCGAGTGTCGACTAGCTAGGGGGCCCACACTCCGTCAGAGTGTCGCCTAGCTAGGGGGCCCACACTCCCTCCGAGTGTCGCCTAGCTAGGGGGCCCACACTCCGTCCGAATGTCGCCTAGCTAGGGGGCATACACTCCTTCCGAGTGTCGGCTAGCTAGGGGGCCCACACTCCGTCCGAGTGTCGCCTAGCTAGGGGGCCCACACTCCGTCCGAGTGTCGCCTAGCTAGGGGGCCCACACTCCGTCCGAGTGTCGCCTAGCTAGGGGGCCCACACTCCGTCCGAGTTTCGCCTAGCTAGGGCCCCAAACTCCGTCCGAGTGTCGACTAGCTAGAGGGCCCACACTCCCTCCGAGTGTCGCCTAGCTAGGGGACCCACACTCCGTTCGAGTGTCGTCTAGCTAGGGGGCCCACACTCCATCCGAGTGTCGCCTAGCTAGGGGGCCCACACTCCGTCCGAGTGTCGCCTAGCTAGGGGGCCCACACTCCGTCCGAGTGTCACCTAGCTAGGGTGCACACACTCCGTCCGAGTGTCGCCTAGCTAGGGGGCCCACACTCCGTCCGAGTGTTGCCTAACTAGGGGACCCACACTCCGAGTGTCGCCTAGCAAGGGGGCCCACACTCCGTCAGAGAGTCGCCTACCTAGGAGGCACACACTCCGTCCGAGTGTCGCCTAGATAGGGGGTCCACACTCCGTCCGAGTGTCGCCTAGCTAGTGGGCCCACACTCCATCCGAGTGTCGCCTACCTAGGGGGACCACACTCCATCCGAGTGTCGCCTAGCTAGGGGACCCACACTTCGTCCAACTGTCGCCTATCTAGCGGGCCCACACTCCTTCCGAGTGTCGCCTAGCTAGAGGCCCCACACTCCGTCCGAGTGTCTCCTAACTAGGGGGCCCACACTCCGTCCGAGTGTCACCTTGCTAGGGGGCCCACACTCCCTCCGAGTGTCGCCTAGCTAGGGGGCCCACACTCTGTCAGAGTGTTGCCTAGCTAGGGGGCCCAGACTCCCTTCGAGTGTCGCCTAGCTAGGGGGCCCACACTCCGTCCGAGTGTCGCCTAGCTAGGGGGCCCACACTCCGTCCGAGTGTCGCCTAGCTAGGGGGCCCACACTCCGTCCGAGTGTCGCCTAGCTAGGGGGCCCACACTCCGTCCGAGTGTCGCCTAGCTAGGGTGCCCACACTCCGTCCGAGTGTCGCCTAGCTAGGGGGCCCACACTCCTTCCGAGTGTTGCCTAACTAGGGGACCCACACTCCGAGTGTCGCCTAGCAAGGGGGCCCACACTCCGTCAGAGAGTCGCCTACCTAGGGGGCACACACTCCGTCCGAGTTTCGCCTAGCTAGGGGGCCCACACTCCGTCCGAGTGTCGCCTAGCTAGGGGGCCCACACTCCTTCCGAGTGTCGCCTAGCTACAGGGCCCACACTCCGTCCGAGTGTCGCCTAACTAGGGGGCCCACACTCCGTCCGAGTATCGCCTAGCTACGGGCCGACACTCCATCCGAGTGTCGCCTAGCAAGGGGGTCCACACTCCGTCAGAGTGTCACCTTGCTAGGGGGCCCACACTCCCTCCGAGTGTCGCCTAGCTAGGGGGCCCACACACCGTCAGAGTGTTGCCTAGCCAGTGGGCCCAGACTCCCTCCGAGTGTCGACTAGCTAGGGGGCCCACACTCCGTCCGAGTGTCGCCTAGCTAGGGGGCTCACACTCCGTCCGAGTGTCGCCTAGCTAGGGGGCCCACACTCCGTCCGAGTGTCGCCTAGCTAGGGGGCCCACACTCCGTCCGAGTGTCGCCTAGCTAGGGGGCCCACACTCTGTCCAAGTTTCGGCTAGCTAGGGGGTCCACACTCCGTCCGAGTGTCGCCTAGAAAGGGGGCCCACACTCCGTCCGAGTGTCGCCTAGCTAGGGGGCCCACACTCCGTCCGAGTGTCGCCTAGCTAGGGGGTCCACACTCCGTCCGAGTGTCGCCTAGCTAGGGGGCCCACACTCCGTCCGAGTGTCGCCAAGCTAGGGGGCCCACACTCCGTCCCAGTGTCGCCTAGCTAGGGGGCCCACACTCCGTCCGAGTGTCGCCTAGCTAGGGGGCCCACACTCCGTCCGAGTGTCGCCAAGCTAGGGGGCCCTCACTCCGTCCGAGTGTCGCCAAGCTAGGGGGCCCACACTCCGTCCCAGTGTCGCCTAGCTAGGGGACCCACACTCCGCCCAAGTGTCGCCTAGCTGGGGGGCTCACACTCCGTCCGATTGTCGCCTAGCTAGGGGGCCCACACTGTCCGAGTGTCGCCTAGCTAGGGGGCCCACACTCCGTCCGAGTGTCGCCTAGCTAGGGGGCCCACACTCCGTCCGAGTGTCGCCTAGCTAGGGGGCCCACACTCCATCCGAGTGTCGCCTAGCTAGGGGGACCACACTCCGTCCGAGTGTCGCCTAGCTAGGGGGCCCACACTCCATCCGAGTGTCGCCTAGCAAGAGGGCACACACTCCGTCAGAGTGTCGCATAGCTAGGGGGCCCACAATCCCTCCGAGTGTCGACTAGCTAGGGGGCCCACACTCCGTCAGAGTGTCGCCTAGCTAGGGGGCCCACACTCCCTCTGAGTGTCGCCTAGCTAGGGGGCCCACACTCCGTCCGAATGTCGCCTAGCTAGGGGGCATACACTCCTTCCGAGTGTCGCCTACCTAGGGGGCCCACACTCCGTCCGAGTGTCGCCTAGCTAGGGGGCCCACACTCCGTCCGAGTGTCGCCTAGCTAGGGGGCCCACACTCCGTCCGAGTGTCACCTAGCTAGGGGGCCCACACTCCGTCCGAGTGTCGCCTAGCTAGGGCCCCAAACTCCGTCCGAGTGTCGACTAGCTAGGGGGCCCACACTCCCTCCGAGTGTCGCCTAGCTAGGGGACCCACACTCCGTTCGAGTGTCGTCTAGCTAGGGGGCCCACACTCCATCCGAGTGTCGCCTAGCTAGGGGGCCCACACTCCGTCCGAGTGTCGCCTAGCTAGGGGGCCCACACTCCGTCCGAGTGTCACCTAGCTAGGGTGCACACACTCCGTCCGAGTGTCGCCTAGCTAGGGGGCCCACACTCCGTCCGAGTGTTGCCTAACTAGGGGACCTACACTCCGAGTGTCGCCTAGCAAGGGGGCCCACACTCCGTCAGAGAGTCGCCTACCTAGGAGGCACACACTCTGTCCGAGTGTCGCCTAGCTAGGGGGCCCACACTCCGTCCGAGTGTCGCCTAGCTAGTGGGCCCACACTCCATCCGAGTGTCGCCTACCTAGGGGGACCACACTCCATCCGAGTGTCGCCTAGCTAGGGGACCCACACTTCGTCCAACTGTCGCCTATCTAGCGGGCCCACACTCCTTCCGAGTGTCGCCTAGCTAGAGGCCCCACACTCCGTCCGAGTGTCTCCTAACTAGGGGGCCCACACTCCGTCCGAGTGTCACCTTGCTAGGGGGCCCACACTCCCTCCGAGTGTCGCCTAGCTAGGGGGCCCACACTCTGTCAGAGTGTTGCCTAGCTAGGGGGCCCAGACTCCCTCCGAGTGTCGCCTAGCTAGGGGGCCCACACTCCGTCCGAGTGTCGCCTAGCTAGGGGGCCCACACTCCGTCCGAGTGTCGCCTAGCTAGGGGGCCCACACTCCGTCCGAGTGTCGCCTAGCTAGGGGGCCCACACTCCGTCCGAGTGTCGCCTAGCTAGGGTGCCCACACTCCGTCCGAGTGTCGCCTAGCTAGGGGGCCCACACTCCTTCCGAGTGTTGCCTAACTAGGGGACCCACACTCCGAGTGTCGCCTAGCAAGGGGGCCCACACTCCGTCAGAGAGTCGCCTACCTAGGGGGCACACACTCCGTCCGAGTTTCGCCTAGCTAGGGGGCCCACACTCCGTCCGAGTGTCGCTTAGCTAGGGGGCCCACACTCCTTCCGAGTGTCGCCTAGCTACAGGGCCCACACTCCGTCCGAGTGTCGCCTAACTAGGGGGCCCACACTCCGTCCGAGTATCGCCTAGCTACGGGCCGACACTCCATCCGAGTGTCGCTTAGCAAGGGGGTCCACACTCCGTCAGAGTGTCACCTTGCTAGGGGGCCCACACTCCCTCCGAGTGTCGCCTAGCTAGGGGGCCCACACACCGTCAGAGTGTTGCCTAGCTAGTGGGCCCAGACTCCCTCCGAGTGTCGACTAGCTAGGGGGCCCACACTCCGTCCGAGTGTCGCCTAGCTAGGGGGCTCACACTCCGTCCGAGTGTCGCCTAGCTAGGGGGCCCACACTCCGTCCGAGTGTCGCCTAGCTAGGGGGCCCACACTCCGTCCGAGTGTCGCCTAGCTAGGGGGCCCACACTCTGTCCAAGTTTCGGCTAGCTAGGGGGTCCACACTCCGTCCGAGTGTCGCCTAGCAAGGGGGCCCACACTCCGTCCGAGTGTCGCCTAGCTAGGGGGCCCACACTCCGTCCGAGTGTCGCCTAGCTAGGGGGTCCACACTCCGTCCGAGTGTCGCCTAGCTAGGGGGCCCACACTCCGTCCGAGTGTCGCCTAGCTAGGGGGCCCACACTCCGTCCGAGTGTCGCCTAGCTAGGGGGCCCACACTCCGTCCGAGTGTCGCCTAGCTAGTGGGCCCACACTCCGTCCGAGTGTCACTTGGCTAGGGGGACCACACTCCGTCCGAGTGTCGCCTAGCTAGGGGGCCCACACTCCGTCCGAG
Organism: Dendrobates tinctorius; assembly: GCF_039654945.1. NCBI lineage: Eukaryota > Metazoa > Chordata > Amphibia > Anura > Dendrobatidae > Dendrobates > Dendrobates tinctorius. The sequence continues at coordinate 35,358,893 of NW_027361712.1, read as the reverse complement.
TGTCGCCTAGCTAGGGGGCCCACACTCCGTCCGAGTGTCGTCTAGCTAGGGGGCCCACACTCCGTCCGAGTGTCGCCTAGCTAGGGGGCCCACACTCCGTCCAAGTGTCGCCTAGCTAGGGGGCCCACACTCCGTCCGAGTGTCGCCTAGCTAGGGGGCCCACACTCCGTCCGAGTGTCGCCTAGCTAGGGGTGCTCACACTCCGTCCGAGTGTCGCCTAACTAGGGGGCCCACACTTCGCCCAAGTGTCGCCTAGCTAGGGGGCCCACACTCCATCAGAGTGTCGCCTAACTAGGGGGCCCACACTCCGTCAGAGTGTCACCTAGCTAGGGGGCCCACACTCCGTCCGAGTGTCGCCTAGCTAGGGGGCCCACACTCCGTCCGAGTGTCGCCTAGCTAGGGGGCCCACCCTCCGTCAGAGTGTCGCCTAGTTAGGGGGCCCACACTCCGTCCGAGTGTCGCCTAGCTAAGGGGCCCACACCCCGTCCGAGTGTCGCCTAGCTAGGGGGCCCACCCTCCGTCAGAGTGTCGCCTAGCTAGGAGGCCCACACTCTCTCCGAGTGTCGCCTAGCTAGGGGGTCCACACTCCGCCCGAGTGTCGCCTAGCTAGGGGGCCCACACTCCGTCCGGGTGTCGCCTAACTAGGGGGCCCACACTCCGCCCGAGTGTCGCCTAGCTAGGGGGCCCACACTCCGTCCGAATGTCGCCTAGCTAGGGGGCCCATACTCCGTCCGAGTGTCTCCTAGCTAGGGGGCCCACACTCTGTCCGAGTGTCGCCTAGCTAGGGGGCCCACAATCCCTCCGAGTGTCGACTAGCTAGGGGGCCCACACTCCGTCAGAGTGTCGCCTAGCTAGGGGGCCCACACTCCCTCTGAGTGTCGCCTAGCTAGGGGGCCCACACTCCGTCCGAATGTCGCCTAGCTAGGGGGCATACACTCCTTCCGAGTGTCGCCTAGCTAGGGGGCCCACACTCCGTCCGAGTGTCGCCTAGCTAGGGGGCCCACACTCCGTCCGAGTGTCGCCTAGCTAGGGGGCCCACACTCCGTCCGAGTGTCACCTAGCTAGGGGGCCCACACTCCGTCCGAGTGTCGCCTAGCTAGGGCCCCAAACTCCGTCCGAGTGTCGACTAGCTAGGGGGCCCACACTCCCTCCGAGTGTCGCCTAGCTAGGGGACCCACACTCCGTTCGAGTGTCGTCTAGCTAGGGGGCCCACACTCCATCCGAGTGTCGCCTAGCTAGGGGGCCCACACTCCGTCCGAGTGTCGCCTAGCTAGGGGGCCCACACTCCGTCCGAGTGTCACCTAGCTAGGGTGCACACACTCCGTCCGAGTGTCGCCTAGCTAGGGGGCCCACACTCCGTCCGAGTGTTGCCTAACTAGGGGACCTACACTCCGAGTGTCGCCTAGCAAGGGGGCCCACACTCCGTCAGAGAGTCGCCTACCTAGGAGGCACACACTCTGTCCGAGTGTCGCCTAGCTAGGGGGCCCACACTCCGTCCGAGTGTCGCCTAGCTAGTGGGCCCACACTCCATCCGAGTGTCGCCTACCTAGGGGGACCACACTCCATCCGAGTGTCGCCTAGCTAGGGGACCCACACTTCGTCCAACTGTCGCCTATCTAGCGGGCCCACACTCCTTCCGAGTGTCGCCTAGCTAGAGGCCCCACACTCCGTCCGAGTGTCTCCTAACTAGGGGGCCCACACTCCGTCCGAGTGTCACCTTGCTAGGGGGCCCACACTCCCTCCGAGTGTCGCCTAGCTAGGGGGCCCACACTCTGTCAGAGTGTTGCCTAGCTAGGGGGCCCAGACTCCCTCCGAGTGTCGCCTAGCTAGGGGGCCCACACTCCGTCCGAGTGTCGCCTAGCTAGGGGGCCCACACTCCGTCCGAGTGTCGCCTAGCTAGGGGGCCCACACTCCGTCCGAGTGTCGCCTAGCTAGGGGGCCCACACTCCGTCCGAGTGTCGCCTAGCTAGGGTGCCCACACTCCGTCCGAGTGTCGCCTAGCTAGGGGGCCCACACTCCTTCCGAGTGTTGCCTAACTAGGGGACCCACACTCCGAGTGTCGCCTAGCAAGGGGGCCCACACTCCGTCAGAGAGTCGCCTACCTAGGGGGCACACACTCCGTCCGAGTTTCGCCTAGCTAGGGGGCCCACACTCCGTCCGAGTGTCGCTTAGCTAGGGGGCCCACACTCCTTCCGAGTGTCGCCTAGCTACAGGGCCCACACTCCGTCCGAGTGTCGCCTAACTAGGGGGCCCACACTCCGTCCGAGTATCGCCTAGCTACGGGCCGACACTCCATCCGAGTGTCGCTTAGCAAGGGGGTCCACACTCCGTCAGAGTGTCACCTTGCTAGGGGGCCCACACTCCCTCCGAGTGTCGCCTAGCTAGGGGGCCCACACACCGTCAGAGTGTTGCCTAGCTAGTGGGCCCAGACTCCCTCCGAGTGTCGACTAGCTAGGGGGCCCACACTCCGTCCGAGTGTCGCCTAGCTAGGGGGCTCACACTCCGTCCGAGTGTCGCCTAGCTAGGGGGCCCACACTCCGTCCGAGTGTCGCCTAGCTAGGGGGCCCACACTCCGTCCGAGTGTCGCCTAGCTAGGGGGCCCACACTCTGTCCAAGTTTCGGCTAGCTAGGGGGTCCACACTCCGTCCGAGTGTCGCCTAGCAAGGGGGCCCACACTCCGTCCGAGTGTCGCCTAGCTAGGGGGCCCACACTCCGTCCGAGTGTCGCCTAGCTAGGGGGTCCACACTCCGTCCGAGTGTCGCCTAGCTAGGGGGCCCACACTCCGTCCGAGTGTCGCCTAGCTAGGGGGCCCACACTCCGTCCGAGTGTCGCCTAGCTAGGGGGCCCACACTCCGTCCGAGTGTCGCCTAGCTAGTGGGCCCACACTCCGTCCGAGTGTCACTTGGCTAGGGGGACCACACTCCGTCCGAGTGTCGCCTAGCTAGGGGGCCCACACTCCGTCCGAGTGTCGCCTAGCTAGGGGGCCCACACTCCGTCCGAGTGTCGTCTAGCTAGGGGGCCCACACTCCGTCCGAGTGTCGCCTAGCTAGGGGGCCCACACTCCGTCCAAGTGTCGCCTAGCTAGGGGGCCCACACTCCGTCCGAGTGTCGCCTAGCTAGGGGGCCCACACTCCGTCCGAGTGTCGCCTAGCTAGGGGTGCTCACACTCCGTCCGAGTGTCGCCTAACTAGGGGGCCCACACTTCGCCCAAGTGTCGCCTAGCTAGGGGGCCCACACTCCATCAGAGTGTCGCCTAACTAGGGGGCCCACACTCCGTCAGAGTGTCACCTAGCTAGGGGGCCCACACTCCGTCCGAGTGTCGCCTAGCTAGGGGGCCCACACTCCGTCCGAGTGTCGCCTAGCTAGGGGGCCCACCCTCCGTCAGAGTGTCGCCTAGTTAGGGGGCCCACACTCCGTCCGAGTGTCGCCTAGCTAAGGGGCCCACACCCCGTCCGAGTGTCGCCTAGCTAGGGGGCCCACCCTCCGTCAGAGTGTCGCCTAGCTAGGAGGCCCACACTCTCTCCGAGTGTCGCCTAGCTAGGGGGTCCACACTCCGCCCGAGTGTCGCCTAGCTAGGGGGCCCACACTCCGTCCGGGTGTCGCCTAACTAGGGGGCCCACACTCCGCCCGAGTGTCGCCTAGTTAGGGGGCCCACACTCCGTCCGAATGTCGCCTAGCTAGGGGGCCCATACTCCGTCCGAGTGTCTCCTAGCTAGGGGGCCAACACTCTGTCCGAGTGTCGCCTAGCTAGGGGGCCCACACTCCGTCCGAGTGTCGCCTAGCTAGGGGGCCCACACTCCGTCCGAGTGTCGCCTAGCTAGGGGGCCCACACTCCGTCTGAATGTCGCCTAGCTAGGGTGCCCACACTCCGTCCGAGTGTCGAAAAGCTAGGGGGTCCACACTCCGTCCGAGTGTAGCCTAGCTAGGGGGCCCACACTCCGTCCGAGTGTCGACTAGCTAGGGGGCCCACACTCCGTCCGAGTGTCGCCTAGCTAGGGGGCCCACACTCCGCCCGAGTGTCGCCTAGCTAGGGGGCCCACACTCCGTCCGAGTGTCGAAAAGCTAGGGGGTCCACACTCCGTCCGAGTGTAGCCTAGCTAGGGGGCCCACACTCCGCCCGATTGTCGCCTAGCTAGGGGGCCCACACTCCGTCCGAGTGTCGCCTAGCTAGGGGGCCCACACTCCGTCCGAGTGTCGCCTATCTAGGGGGCCCACACTCCGTCCGAGTGTCGCCTAGCTAGGGGGCCCACACTGTCCGAGTGTCGCCTATCTAGGGGGCCCACACTCCGTCCGAGTGTCGCCTAGCTAGGGGGCCCACACTCCGTCCGAGTGTCGCTTAGCTAGGGGGCCCACACTCCGTCCGAGTGTCGCCTAGCTAGGGGGCCCACACTCCATCCGAGTGTCGCCTAGCAAGGGGGCACACACTCAGAGTGTCGCCTAGCTAGGGGGCCCATACTCCCTCCGAGTGTCGACTAGCTAGGGGGCCCACACTCCGTCCGAGTGTAGCCTAGCTAGGGGGCCCACAGTCCGTCCGAGTGTCGCCTAGCTAGGGGGCCCATACCCCGTCTGAGTGTCGCCTAGCTTGGGGGCCCACCCTCCGTCAGAGTGTCGACTAGCTAGGGGGCCCACACTCTGTCCGATTGTCGACTAGCTAAGGGGCCCACAATCCGTCCGAGTGTCGCCTAGCTAGGGGGCCCACACTCTGTCCGAGTGTCGAAAAGCTAGGGGATCCACACTCCGTCCGAGTGTAGCCTAGCTAGGGGTCCCACACTCCCCCCGATTGTCGCCTAGCTAGGGGGCCCACACTCCGTCCGAGTGTCGCCTAGCTAGGGGGCCCACACTCCGTCCGAGTGTCGCCTAGCTAGGGGGCCCACACTCCGTCTGAATGTCGCCTAGCTAGGGTGCCCACACTCCGTCCGAGTGTCGAAAAGCTAGGGGGTCCACACTCCGTCCGAGTGTAGCCTAGCTAGGGGGCCCACACTCCGTCCGAGTGTCGACTAGCTAGGGGGCCCACACTCCGTCCGAGTGTCGCCTAGCTAGGGGGCCCACACTCCGCCCGAGTGTCGCCTAGCTAGGGGGCCCACACTCCGTCCGAGTGTCGAAAAGCTAGGGGGTCCACACTCCGTCCGAGTGTAGCCTAGCTAGGGGGCCCACACTCCGCCCGATTGTCGCCTAGCTAGGGGGCCCACACTCCGTCCGAGTGTCGCCTAGCTAGGGGGCCCACACTCCGTCCGACTGTCGCCTATCTAGGGGGCCCACACTCCGTCCGAGTGTCGCCTAGCTAGGGGGCCCACACTGTCCGAGTGTCGCATATCTAGGGGGCCCACACTCCGTCCGAGTGTCGCCTAGCTAGGGGGCCCACACTCCGTCCGAGTGTCGCTTAGCTAGGGGGCCCACACTCCGTCCGAGTGTCGCCTAGCTAGGGGGCCCACACTCCATCCGAGTGTCGCCTAGCAAGGGGGCACACACTCAGATTGTCGCCTAGCTAGGGGGCCCATACTCCCTCCGAGTGTCGACTAGCTAGGGGGCCCACACTCCGTCCGAGTGTAGCCTAGCTAGGGGGCCCACAGTCCGTCCGAGTGTCGCCTAGCTAGGGGGCCCATACCCCGTCTGAGTGTCACCTAGCTTGGGGGCCCACCCTCCGTCAGAGTGTCGACTAGCTAGGGGGCCCACACTCTGTCCGATTGTCGACTAGCTAAGGGGCCCACAATCCGTCCGAGTGTCGCCTAGCTAGGGGGCCCACACTCTGTCCGAGTGTCGAAAAGCTAGGGGATCCACACTCCGTCCGAGTGTAGCCTAGCTAGGGGTCCCACACTCCCCCCGATTGTCGCCTAGCTAGGGGGCCCACACTCTGTCCGAGTGTCGCCTAGCTAGGGGGCCCACACTCCTTCCGAGTGTCGCCTATCTAGGGGGCCCACACTCCGTCCGAGTGTAGCCTAGCTAGGGGGCCCACAGTCCGTCCGAGTGTCGCCTAGCTAGGGGGCCCACACCCCGTCTGAGTGTCGCCTAGCTTGGGGGCCCACCCTCCGTCAGAGTGTCGACTAGCTAGGGGGCCCACACTCTGTCCGAGTGTCGACTAGCTAAGGGGCCCACAATCCGTCCGAGTGTCGCCTAGCTAGGGGGCCCACACTCTGTCCGAGTGTCGAAAAGCTAGGGGATCCACACTCCGTCCGAGTGTAGCCTAGCTAGGGGTCCCACACTCCCCCCGATTGTCGCCTAGCTAGGGGGCCCACACTCTGTCCGAGTGTCGCCTAGCTAGGGGGCCCACACTCCTTCCGAGTGTCGCCTATCTAGAGGGCCCACACTCCGTCCCAGTGTCGCCTAGCTAGGGGGCCCACACTCCGTCCGAGTGTCGCCTAGCTAGGGGGCCCACACTCCGTCCGAGTGTCGCCA